>NW_024868216.1:12995-33129 GCF_013358625.1 Macadamia integrifolia | reverse complement strand
AAAAAAAAAAAAAAAAAAAAAAAAAAAAAAAAAAAAAAAAAAAAAAAAAAAAAAAAAAAAAAAAAGAAATGAAAATACAAAACAAAGATAAAAGATGGTCAAAATAATGAATGAAATGTAAAGACTTACCAAGAACATCATACGAAGTTGCAGATGTGGTTCCGAGTGTTGTGAAGAGTCTGCCCGGAGTACCAATCGGTCAGGCCCTCATCCTTGTGGGAAGAACTACTGCAACTCTCCAGCTAGATTTCGTCATAAGTCTTTCTCTTTCTTCTTTCAACCAGATCTTTCAAAATCATAAAAAAGCCCCAAGAAGTTTTCCAATTTGCAAGAAAACCCAAAAAGTTTTCTAATTTGCATAAAAACCCATAAGTACATCAAATTCTCCAAATAACTCCTCTCTCAAGAACAAGATGAAGAATTTCAAGAAAAACCTAAAGGTTCCAAAAACTCAAACCCAATCACTTCACTCATAAAAGTTAGGATGAGGAATGAACAAAGGAGAGGGGGGGGGGACCATTTTATAGAAAAAAATTCATTACAAATCCTAACTTTGGCTAAAGGTAAGGGCCATACCGATCTAGAGCAAAGATAATTCCTCTTACAAGGGACCCCCACACTTGAACTTTTATTACCCCATATCAATTCCAGGCACTAGCATATTTCTTAATTTGGAACTCACCTTGTCTCTTCCAAAACATCCTTATCTTAAGGAAAAATCACTTACGAAGAAATAGGGAACCAATGACTAAGGCATTGGAGTGTTTTTTACCAAACATGTTACCAAGCATTAATTACATTTGCATATTTTTTTCTCATTTTTTCGCTTAATGCACTCTATTCTACTCCACTACTTTTAACCTGAATGACATGGTGGAGCAAACACCAGACACCCAAGTTACTATGTAGCTTCGCTTTTTGTATATGCCCACAAAGATGTTAGAGTTCTTTCAGAAGTTTCCTCTTTAGGAATTTCGATCAAGACACCACGCTTCCTAAGGCGCAATGCCCTATCTAGTTCCAAGGGAGTCAACTCTTATTTTTCTTTATACCACATTTCACACTTTATTTAAAATTGTGCATTTGTCAACTCATGCCAAATTAAAAAGAAGGTCTCAACTCCAAATCAAAAGTACAAGGAACCCACAGACTTACATATGGTCCAACACCATAAAATAGGGGTCGCTTATTTTTCCAAAGAAAGTCTCATCTCAAGACATAGGCTAGTTTCTTTCTTCTCAACAGTGTTTTTATTCGATCAAAATGGGTACCTTAATCAAAACTTTTATTTTCGTATATCAAGCAACCGAATGGTATGATCATTAGCCAAAAGCCAAAGTAGGACTTCATCCTTAGCAAGCTCAAAAACAAAAAGAAAAACAAACAGAACAAAGTGGAAAAAGCAAAAATTGGTTTCCCTCCCCCACACTTAAGTCATGCAATATGTAGGGGATGAATTTTGGGGTATTTGGGTAGGTAGGGGACTTTTCCAGGTTTTCAGCAGGCTTGCCAGTGCTCGTGGCACACATACGGGAAAATGTAATTTTCCAGGGATGATCGCGGGAGATCCAACGCTTTGATTTTGACGTGTCATATATAGTCGGAATCATATTCCGGGCACTATCCATCTGTATAATCATCTTTACCAGATTCCTTCATATATAGAAATTCAAAATTGGACCCTCTTCTCTCTTGTGCAGGGGTTTCCAGGGTTTCAGGTAGGGGAATGTTTCCATCATCATCTCTACTGATCGAAAGCCAAAAGTCGCGTCCGAGATCCACATTTCATCATAGCTAGAGTAGGGTGATAAAATTGGGTGTCTACAGAATTCCTCTCTTTGGCCGAGGTCTGTGCCAATGGCCAAAGGGCAAAGAAAAGAACGACCACATTTTGTCACCCGGAGTATGTACTGCCGTTATCTTTCTCATTTATGATGGATTTGAAAAATGCAATAGATAATATCTCTCAACTTCTTTAGAGTTTTAAGACTTGGGCTACCGATTATAGGAAAGGCTACTCTTCCAATCCTGTTAGAAGATGTTGAACTAACATTTTGCAACGATTTGAGCCCTCCCTGTAGAAAATATTGGTACATAAAAAATGTTCTTCCTAGGTTGGACTTCCATCCGCCAATCCTAGGGATTGATCTATCATTTGTAGAGATTTGAGCCCTCCCTGCAAAAGATGTTAGTGTCTGATTTTTGGATTTTCCTTAGTTGGGGTTCACATGTGCCAGTTTAGGGAATTTGGTCTCCAGGCTGGGTCTTTCGAGCCAATCTGGACTATCTGGGACCATCGGTTACAAGAAAGGAATTCGCTACTCTTCCAATCTTGCAACAGGCAAAAACATTTGATTCTTGGATTTTCCTTAGATAAGCTTCATATATGTCAATTTAGGGATTTGGTCTATGAGATAGGGTCATTTGGAGCCGATACAAAGAGAAAGGGCCCCCTGGGGTTGGGTAAATGCAATCGAGCTATCTGGGGCTGGGTTAATGAAATTGTTTCTCTTCTTGATTTTCCCTTGATTTCTTGATTTTTGGTTAAAATGGGAAGAAATCCGATAGTGTCATGAAAATTGCATTGTGGGTAAAGAATGAATTTCATTCATGATAATGATCCTCTCAGAGTAGTTGGAAAGTTAGCTTTTTGTGCCACAGTATAACACATATGGTAGGAAAGAAACTTTAAGACATTCAAATAAAAAATTCAAACTACTCTAAAGATTATGGAAGCCATAATTTTAGAAGCCCATTGTAGAAATCAGTTTTTAGTAACAAGTTGGGGAAACAAAGTCACTTGGAAAATAGTGATCCTAGAGCTTGTTGCTGGTTTCAGCCACCTGAGAGAATGGAAGCATTGCATTGTGATGGGGCCCTTACACATACTAAGGCATCCTATGGAGGGCTGATTCGAGGTAGAATGGGGAAGCCCATTGTAGCATATGTGGGAATGGGAGATGTTACAAGTATACTGTTGCTGGAATTAAAGGCTATTCTCAGAGGAATAAGTATTTGTATGGGAAGGAATATCATGGAGGTTTCAATTAGATCAGATTCAAAACAAGCCATTGATATGTTAAATGGTGTAGTAAAAGGTCCATGGCAAACCAGAGTCATCAGAAGTGAGATCCTAAATATCTCAAAATCACTTGAAAGAAAGGAATTCAAGCATATTTAGAGGGAGACAAATAAACCAGCTGATTTTAGGGCCTCTTATGCAACTGGCCAGGGAGAGACTATTATTCAGGCTCAGGGTTTCCCAGATGAACTGAATAGTTTAGTTAGAGACGATTCAAAATTTAAGATTTATTACAGATTGTAATATTCTATTTTGAGTTGCATTTGTAATGCAGGTCCTATCCTGCTTGGTATTAAGGAGTCTTTTTTCCTTTCTTTTGGTCTATCCATAGAAGGAAATTAAGACTGCCTTACTTTGTATATTCTGTTTATCTTTTCTTAATACATTCACACCACTTATATAAAAAAAACACTAAACCCTAAAACCCTAAACCCTAGACCCCAAATCCTGAACCCCTAACCTTAAACCCAAAGCCCTAAAGCCCTATATACTAAACCCTAAACCTTAAACCCTAGACCTTAAACCCCAAACCCAAAACCCTAAACCCTAAACCCTAAACCCTAAACCCAAATAGCTTAAACTCTTAAACCTAAACCCTAAACCCTAAACCCTAAACCCACCCAAAGCCCTAAAATCCAAACCCTGAACCAAAAATCCCAATCCCAAAATTCTAAACCCTAAATCGTAAACTCACACCCAAAACTCTAGACCCTAAACCCTAAACACTACATGCTAAACTCTATACCCTAAAACCTAAACCCCAAACCTGAGAACCGTAAACCCAAAACGCTTTAATTTGTTAAGCAAGTCAGTTGATTAGTTATAGAGTCACAAGAAGAAAATGACAATTTAAGTCCAATGGTCTCTAGTGTTTGATAAGTAACTCAAACTTATGAATTTTACTCTAATACCAATTGTTAGTCTTACGATTTCTTTCCCTGATACCAAATGTACTTTAATTTGTTAAGCATTTAATTGATTAGTCATAGCTTCACAATGAGACAATGATAATCTAATTCCAATAATATCCAGTGTTTCCTATGTAACTCAAACTTATGGCTTTGGCTCTGATACCAATTTTTAGTTATATGATTTTTCTTTGATACCAAATGTACTTTAATTTGTTAAGCAAGTCAGTTGATTAGCCATAGCTTCACAATGAGACAATGACAGCCTAATTCCAATAATCTTCAGTGTTTGCTATGTAACTCAAACTTATGGCTTTGGCTCTGATACCAATTGTTAGTCTTATGATTTTTCTTTGATACAAAATTTACTATAATTTGTTATGCAAGTCAGCTGATTAGTCATAGCTTGAACCTAAATCATAAAACACAAACCCCTAAACAATAAACCCTAACCTAAAACCCTAAACCTTAAACCCAGAATCCAAAATCCAAAACCCAAAACCCTAACCCTATACCCTAAACTCCAAAACACTAAACCCTAAACCTAAAACACCAAACCTTAAACCCTTAACCCTAAACCCAAACCCCTAAAACTAAACCCTACACCCTAAATCCTAATCCTTAAACCCTAAAGCCCTCTACCCTAAAACACTATATCCTAAACTTAATACCGTAAACCCTTAACCCTAAATCCAAAACCTCATACCCTAACTCATAAACCCTAAATCCCTATGCACTAAACCGTAAACCTAAAACCCCAAAACCTAAACCCTAAATTCTAAACCTTAAAAACCTAATACCCTAAACCCCAAACCCTAAACTCAAAAACCTAAACCTAAAACCATATACACTACACCCTAAATCCAAAACCCTAAGCTCAATACCATAAATACTAACCCGTAAACCCTAAAGTTTGGACCGTAAACCATTAACCCTAAACCCTAAGCTCATTCATAGACTCACAATGAGGCAATGACAGTCTTATATCTAATAATCTCCATTTTTTTCTAAGTAACTCAAATTTATGGCTTATGCTCTGATTCTGATTGTTTAGTCTACCATTTTTTCTTCACTACAAAATGCACTTAAAATTGTTAAGCAAGTGACTTGATAAGTCAAAGAGTCGAGATGAGACAATGATAGTCTAAGTTCAATAATCTCCAGTGTTTGCTAAGTAACTCAAACTTATAGCTTTGGCTCTGATACTAATTGTTAGTCGGCATTTGCTCTGATAAGAAATATACTTTAATATCTTAAGCAAGTCAATTGATTATTCATAGAGTCACAACAAGACAATGATATTTTAAGTTTAATAACCCCTAGTTGATGCAAAGTAACTCAAACTTATGGCTTTGGCTTTGATACCAATTGTTACTATCGTGATTTTTTCTTTAACCAAATGTACTTTAATTTGTTGAGCAAGTCAGTGGATTAGCCATAGAGTCATGATGAGGAAATGACAATCTAATTCCAATAGTCTCTAGCGTTTGCTATGTATCTTAGACTTATGGCTTTGCCTATATTATTAGTCGACGTTTGCTTAGGTACGAAATATGCTTTAATTTTTTTAAGCATGTAGTTGATTTGTCATAGCATAATGACAAAACAATGATAGTTTACGTCAAATAATCGCTAGTTTTTACAAAATAACTCAAACTTATGGCTTTGGTTCTGATACCAATTGTTAGTCTTACGATTTTTTCTCTGACACCAAATATACTTTAATTTTTTAAGTCAATTGATTAGTCCTAGAGTCATGACAAGACAATGAAAGTCTAATTCCATTAATCTCTAGTTTTTGCTAAGTAACTCAAACTTATGGCTTTGGCTCTGATACCAATTGTCAAAAGTCCATGCTCACCCGAAGGTCTCAAGTTCGAACCACCTGGCTATTACCTACTTCCCTCCCTACCAATAAAAAAAATAAAAAAATACCAATTATTAAGTCTTACGATTTTTTCTCTGATACGAAATGTTCTTTAATTTGTTAAGTAAGTTAATTATTTAGTTATAATGACGAGATAATGACAGTTTAAGTCCAATCGTTTCCAGTGTTTGCTAAGTAACTCAAACTTATTGGCATTTTCTTTGATACCAATTGTTTATCTTATGATTTTTCTCTGATAGCTAATGTACATTAATTTGTTAAGCAAATCAGTTGATTAGTCATAGAGTCATGATAAAAAATTGATAGTCTAATTCCTGTAATCTCCAGTGTTTTGTTAAGTAACTCAAACTTATGGCTTTGGATCTGACACCAATTATGATTCTTGCGTTTTGTCTCTGATTCTATATGTACTTTAATCTGTTAAGAAAGTCTGTTGATTAATCATAGAGTCAAGATGAGACTATGACAGTCTAATTCTGTTAATCTCCAGTGTTTGCTAAGTAACTCAAACTTATGGCTTTGGCTCTAATACCAATTGTCAAAAGTCCTATGCTCACCAGGAGGTCTCTAGTTCAATCCTCTTGGCTGTTACCTACTTCCCTCTATATTAATTAAAGGCTGTTACCTACTTCCCTCTATAGTAATTAAAAAAAAGTACCAATTGTTAAGTCTTACGAATTTTTCTCTAATATCGAATGTATTTTAATTTGTTAAGCAAGTCAGTTGATTAGTCATCGAGTCATGACGAGATAATAACAGTTTAAGTCCAATGGTCTTCAGTGTTTGCTAAGTAGCTAAAACTTATGGCATTTGTTGTGATACGAATTATAGTTTTACGATTTATTCTCTGATACCAAACGTATTTTAATTTGTTAAGAAAGTCAATTGATAAGTCATTGCTTCACGTCGAGACAATGACAATCTATTTGCTATGTAACTCAAACTTATGGCTTTGGCTCTAATACCAATTGTTAGTCATACAAATTTTTTTCTGATACCAAATGTTCTTTAATTTGTTAAGTATGTCAGTTGAATAGTCATAGAGTCACAACGAGACAATGGCATCTTAAGTCCAATGGTCTCCAATGTTTGCGAAGTACCTCAAACTTATGCTTTTGCTTTGATACCAATTGTCAGTCTTGAGAATTTTTCTGTAATATCAAATGTACATTAATTTGTCAAGCAAGTTAGTTGATTAGTCATAGAGTCACAACGAGACAATGACACTTTAAGTCCAATGGTTTCCAGTGTTTGCTAAGTGACTCAAACTTATGGCTTTTTCTCTGATACCGATTGTTAGTCTTACTATTTTTTCTCTGACACCAAATGAACTTTAATTTGTTAAGCAAGTTAGTTGATTAGTCATAGCTTCACGACGAGACAATGACAGTCTAATTCCAATAATCTGTAGTGCTTGCTATATAACATAATTTATGGCTTTGGCTCTGATACAAAGTATTAGTCTTACGATTTTTCTCTGATACTAAATGTTCTTTAATTTGTTAAGCAAGTCAGTTGATTAGTCAAAGCGTTACAATGAAACAATGATCATCTAATTCCAATAATAGAGTGTTTGCTAAGTACCTCAAACTTAATGCGTTGGCTCTGATATCAATTGTTAGTCTTATGAATTTTTCTCTGATACGAAATGTGCTATAATTTGTCATGCAAGTCAGCTGATTAGTCATAGCTTGACCCGAAACCCTAAATTATAAACTCTAAACCCTAAACCCTCTAAACCCTGAACCCTAAACCGTTAACCAAAACCCAGAACCCTAAATCTTAAACCCAAAATCCTAAACCATAACCCTAAACCATAAACTATATATTCTAAAACCTAAATCCTAAACTCCAGTCCCTAAACCCCGAAGCCTAATCCTTAAATTATAAAGCCTACACCCTAAACCCTAAACCCAACAGCCTAAAACCACAAACCTTAAACCCTAAACCCAACACCCTACACCACAAACCCTAAACCCTAATTGGAAAACACTTGACCACAAACCCTAAACCCTAAATCCTAAACTATAATCCCCAAACCCTAAACCCCTAAGTCAAAAACCCTAAACCCTAATCCAAAACCCTAAAACCTTAAACCAAAAATGCTAGACCATAAACCCTAAACCCTAAACCCTAAACCATAATCCCCAAACACTAAACCCCTAATCCAAAACCCTAAAACCTTATACCCTAACCCCTAAACCCTAAACCCTAAACACCAGACCATAAATCCTAAACCCCAAATCATAAATCCCTAAGCCCTAAACCTTGAACCCTAAACCCAAAACCCCAAAACCAAAAACCCTAAACCCTAAACCCTAAACCTTAAAACAGAAACCCCAAACTCTAATCCCTGAGCCCTACTAAAACCCTAACCCTAAACCCTAAACACTAAACCTTAAACCTTAAAGCTTAAAGCCTCTACCCTAAACCCTAAACCATAAATGTTAATCTCTAAACTTTAAACTCTAAACACTAAATCCTTAAACCTAAACCAGAAAATGACAGTCCATGTCCAAATATCTCCATTGTTTTCTAAGTAACTCAAACTTATGTCTTTGGCTCTGAAACCAATTGTTAGTCTTACGATTTTTTCTCTCATACTAAATTTACTTTAATTTGTTAAGCAAGTCAGTTGATTAGTCAGAGAGTCACACTGTGACAGTAATACTCAAAGTCCAATAATCTCCAGTGTTTGGCATGTAACTCAAACTTATGGCTATGCCTCAGATACTAATTGTCAGTTGATGTTAGCTTTGATACCAAATATATTTTAATTGGTTAAGTAAATCATATTATTAGTAATAGAGGTACGACGAGACAATAACAGTCAAAGTCCAGTAATCTCTAGAGTTTGCTAAGCGACACAAACTTATAGCTTTGGTTCTGATATTAATTGTTAGTCGACGTTTGCCCCGATACCAAATATACATTAATTATTTAAGCCAGTCAGTTGATTAGTCCTACGGTTACGACGAGACAGTGATAGTTTAAGTCCAATTATCTTTATTATTGCTAAGTAACTCAAACTTATAGCTTTGGCTCTAATACCAATTGTTAGTCTTATGATTTTTTCTCTAATATCAGATGTACTTTAGTTTCTTAAGCAAGTCAGTTTAAGACAATGATAGTCTAAGTCTAATAATCTCCACTGTTTTCTAACTTACTCAGACTTATGGCATATGTTCTGATACCAATTGTTAGTCCTATGATTTTTTCTTTGATACGAAATGTACTTTAAATTGTTAAGCAAGTCACTTGATTTGTCAGAGACTCACAATGAGACAATGCCAGTCTAAGTCCAATAATCTACAATGTTTGCTAAGTAACTCAAACTTATGTCTTTAGCTCTGATACTACTGTTAGTCGATGTTTGCTCAGATAAGAAATATACTTTAATTTGTTAGGCAAGTCAGTTGATTGGTCATAGAGTCACAACGAGATAAAGATAGTTTATGTCTTATAATCTCTAATGTTTACAAAGTAACTCAAACTTATGGCTTTGGCTCTAATACCAATTGGTAGTCTTATGATTTTTTCTCTAACCAAATATACATTAATTTGTTAAGCAAGTCAGTGGATTAATAACAGTCACAATGAGAAAATGCAGTCTAATTCCAATAATCTCCAGTGCTAAGTAACTCAAACTTATGGCTTTGGCTCGGATACTAGATGTTAGTCATGTTTGCTCTGATATGAAATGTACTTAATTTGTTAAGCAAGTCAATTGATTGGTCATAGCTTCATGACGAGACAATGACAATCTAATTCCAATAATCTCTAGTGTTTGTTATGTGACTTAAACTTATGGCTTTGGCTGTGATACCAATTGTTAGTCTTATAATTTTTTCTCTGGTACGAAATGTAAATTTGTTAAGTAAGTCAATTGATTTGTAATAGAGTCATGACGAGACAATGACAGTCTAAATCCTATAATCTCTAGTGTTTACTAAGTAACTCAAACTCAAGGTTTTGGTTCTGATACCAATTGTCAAAAGTCCCATTCTGATTAAAAAGTCTAAAGTTCAAACCTCCTGGAAATTACCTACTTCCCTCCCTACCTATTAAAAAAAAAAAGATTCTAATTGTTAGTCTTATGAATGTTTCTCTGATACGAAATGTACTTTAAGTTTTTAGTTGATTAACTACAGAGTCACGATGAGACAATGATAGTTTAGGTCCAACGGTCTCCAGTGTTTGCTCAGTAACTCAAACTTATGGCTTTTGTTCTAGTACAAAACCCTAAACCATAAACTCCGAACACTAAACACTAAATCCTAAACCCCAAAACCTTAACCCTAAACCTAGAACCCTAAACCCAAAACCCTATGCCCTAAACTCCAAACCCCAAACCCCAAACCCCAAACCCCAAACCCTCCCTAAATCCTAAACCTTAAACACTATACTGAAAAACTCGAAACCCAAAACACTAAACCCTAAACCCTAAACCGTTAATCCAAAACCCTAAATGCTAAATGCAAAACCTAAAGACTAAACCCCAAACCTTAAACCCTAAACCCTAAACCCTAATCCCTAAACCCTCAAGCTAAAACCCCAAACCCAAAACCCCACACCTTAAACCATAAGCCCTAAACCTAGAAACCTACACCTTAAGCCCTACACCATATACCCTAAACCCTAAACTCTAAAACGCCAATCCCTCAACCTTAATCCCTAAACCCTAAAACCAAAACCCTAAACCATAAACCCAAAAACCTTATGGTCAACCCTAGACCATAAACCCTAAACCCTAAAACCAAAACCCAAAACCCAAAACCCAAAACCCAAAACCCAAAACCCAAAACCTAAAACCCAAAACCTTAAACCCTCAACCCTAAACCCTAAACCTCATACCCCAAACACTAAGCCCTAAACCCTAAACCCAAAATCCTAAACCAAAAACCTTGAACCCTAAACCCTGAACCCTAAACCTAGAACCCTAAGCCCTAAACCCCCAATCCCAAACCCCAAACCCTAAACCATAAACCCTAAACCCCAAACCCTAAACCGTAAACCATAATCACTAAATCCTAAACTCTAAACCCTAAAACTTAAACCCTAAACCCTAAACCCTAAACCCTAAACCCTAAACCCAAAAACCCTAAACCCAAAAACCTAAACCCAAAACACTAAACGCTAAACCCTAGACCCTAAACCGTTAACCAAAACCCCTAAACCCCAAACCCAAAACCTAAAGCAAAACCAGAAACCCTAGGCCGTTAACCAAAAACCATAAACCCTAGACACAAATCCCTAATGCCTAAACCCCAAACTCTAAACACAAAACCCTAAACCCTAAACCCTAAACCCTAAACCCTAATCCCTATACCCCAAACAATAAACACTGTAGCCTAAACTGTAAATCCTAAACCCTAATCCCTAAAACTCAAACCGTACATCTTACAACCTATACCCTAAAGCCTAAACCCTAAAATGGTAGTCCCTATACCGTAATCCCTAAATCCTAAAGCCGAAACCCTAAAACCAAAACCCTAAACCCAAAAACCCTAATCCTTAAACCTTAAGGCCAAAACCCTAAACCCTAAACCACAAACCCTAAACAAAAAACCCTTAACTCTAAACCCAAAACCTAAAACTCTAAACCCTCAACCCAAAATCCTAAAACCCTAAACCCTCAACCCAAAACCCTAAAACCTAAACCCTAAAACTTGAACAGTAAACAATTATCCAAAACCCAAAACCTGCAACCCGAAACCCTAATACAAAAGCCCAAAATCCCATACTCTAAACCCAAACCCTAAACTCTAAACCCTAAATCCGAAACCCTAAACCTAAAACACTAAACCAAAAACCTTAAACCCTAAGCCTAAACCTTAAAACTTAAATCCCTAAACCCTATAACCAAAACCCTAAACCTCAAACCCTAAAACCATAATCCCTAAACCCTAAACACAAAACCCTAAACCTGAAAACCTAAACCCTAAAACCCTAATCCTAAATGCTAAACCCTAAACCGCACTGCCTAAAGTCTATACCCTAAACCCTAAACCCAAATCCCTAAAACTTAAACCCTAAACCTTACACCCTATACACCCTAAATCCTAAACCCTAACCCTAAACCCTAATCCCTAAACCCTAAAACTTGAAAGCTAAAACGTTAACCTAAATCCTAAACGATAAACCCTACAACCATAAACCATAAACCCTAAACTCTAAACCCTAAACCTTAAAATCTAAATTCTAAACACCAAGGCATAATCCATAAATCCTAAACCCTAAATACTAAAGCCGAAAGCCTATACCCCAAAACCTAAACCTTAATCCCAACACCCTACACCAGTAACCTTAAACCCTAAACCGTAAACCCAAAAACCTGCACCACAAACCCTAAACCCTACACCATAAACCTTACAACCTAAACCAACCACCCTAATTGTTAGTTTTTCGATTTTTTCTCTGATATCAAATGAACTTTAAGTTGTTAGTTGATTAGCCATAGAGACACAACGAGACAATGACAGTTTAGGTCCAATGGTCTCCACTATTTGCTAAGAAACTCAAACTTATGGCTTTTGTTCTGGTACAAAACCCCAAACCCTAAACCCTAAATCCTAAACCCCAAAACCTTAACCATAGACCCAAAACCCTAAACCCTAAACCCAAAACCCTAAACCCTAAACCCTAAACCCTAAACCCAAAACCCTAAGTCATAAACCCCAAACCCTAAACCCTAAACCCTAGACCCTTAACACTAAACCATGAATCCTAACCCAAAACCCTAAGCCCTAATCCCCAAACCCCAAACCCCAAACCCCAAACCCTAAACCCTAAACCCTAAATCCTAAACCCAAATCCCTAAACACTAAACCTTAAACACTAAACCCAAAACCAAAAACCTAAAACACTAAACCCTAAACCCTAAACCTGTTAATCCAAAACCTAAATGCTAAACCCAAAACCTAAAACCTAATCCCCAAACCCTAACCCCTATACCCTAGTCACTAAACCCCAAACCCTAAACCCTATACCCTAGTCACTAAACCCTTAAGCGAAAACCCTAAACCCTAAACCTAAACCTTAAACCATAAGCCCAAAACCCTAAAACCAACACCCTAAGCCCTACACCAAATACCCTAAACTCTAAACTCTAAAACCCACATCCCAAAACCCTAATCCCTAGACCCTAAAACCACAACCCTAAACCCTAGTCTGAAAAACCCTAAGCCCACAACCCCAAACCCTAAACCATAAACCTTAAACCCTAAAACCTAAACCCAAAACCCTACACCCAAGACCCTAAACCCTAAACCCTAAACCCTCAACCCTAAACCCTAAACCTTATACCCCAAGCCCTAAGCCCTAAACCCCAAAATCCTAAACCCAAAACCCAAAACCCTAAACCCTAAACCCTAAACCCTAAACCCAGAACTCTAAGCCCTAAGCCATAAACCATAAACCCTAATCCCTAAACCCTAAACCCTAAACCTTAAACCCTAAACCCAAAAACTTAAAACCAAAACACTAAACCCAAAACCCAAAACCCAAAACCCTAAACCCTAAGCATTTATCAAAAAATCCTAACCCCTAAACACAAATCCCTAAAGCCTAAACCGCAAACCCTAAACACAAATCCCTAAAGCCTAAACCCTAAACCCTAAACTCCAAACCCTAAACCCTAAACCCTAATTCCTAATCCGTAATCATTAAACATTAAACCCAAAAACCTAGACCCAGAACACTAAACAAAAAACCCGAAACCCTAAACCGTTAACCAAAAACCATAAACCCTAAACATAAATCCCTAACGCCTAAACCCCAAACCCTAAACTTCAAAGCCTAAACCCTAATCCCTAAAAGCCAAATGTAAAATAGAAAAACCTAAACCATAAACCCTAAACACTAATCCCTAAAACTTAAACCTTACACCCAATAGCCTATACCCTAATACCTAAGCCCTAAAACTGTAGTCCCAATACCATAAACCCAAACCCCTGAACCCAAAAACTCTAAGCCTTAAACCCTAACCCAAAAACCCAAAAAGCCAATACCCAAAACCAGAAACCCTAAACCCTAAACTCTAAACCCCAAAACCTTAACCCCCTAAACCCTAAACTCTAAACACTAAACTCTAAACCAAAAACCATTAACACTAAACCCAAAACCTAAAACCCAAAACCCTCAACCACAAACCCTACAAACCTAAACCCTCACCCCAAAACCCTAAAACATAAACCCTAAAACCTGAACAATAAACAATTATCCTAAACCCTAAACTTGAAACCCTTAACCCTAATCCAAAAGCCCAAATTCCAAACTCTAAACACCAAACCTATAACCCTAAACTCTAAACCCTAACCCTTAAACACTAAACACTAAACCTTAAACCCTAAACCTTAAACTTCAAAACCTAAACCCTAAACCCTACACCCTAGAACCTAAACCCTAAACCATAAAACCTTAATCCCTAAATCCTAAAACCTAAAACCTACAACCTAAACCTTAAACCCTAAACCCAAAAACCCTAATACTTATATCCTCCGCCCAAAACCCTAAAATCTAAACCCTAAACCCTAGAACCTAAACCCTAAACCATAAACCTAAATCCCTAATTCCTAAGCCCAAGACACAAAACCCTAAACCGGAAAAGTCTACCTAAAACCCTAATCCTAAAACGCTTAACCCTATATCTCACAGCCCAAAGACTATATAGCCTAAGCCCTAAACCCAATTCCCTAAAACATATACCATAAACCCTACATCCTAAACCCTAAACCCTAAACCCTAAACCCTAAACCCCAAACCCTAACCCCTAGGCCCTAAATCCTAAACCCCAACCCTATATCCTAAACCTAAAATCCCAAACCATAAAAGGTTAACCTAAACCCCAAAATCATAAACCCTACAACCTAAACCCTAAACCCTAAACTCTAAACCCTAAACCCTAAGCTCTAAATCCTACACAATAAAGCCTAATACATAAATCCTAAACCCTAAACACTAAAACCGAAAGCCTATACCCTAAACCCTAAACCCTAAACCCTAATCCCAATACCCTACACCAGAAACCTTAAACCCTAAACCCTAAACCCAAAACCCTACACCGCAAACCCTAAACCCTAAAACCCTAAACCCGAAACTATATTCCCCAAACCCTAAAGCCCTAATCCTAGACCCTAAAACCCAATACTCTAAACCCCAAATCCTAAATCTGAAACCCTAAACCCAAAACCCTAATCCCTAAACCTTAAACCTTAAACCCTAAACCCTAAACCCTAAACCCAAAAACCTAAGCCCAAAACACTAAACCCAAAACCCAAAACCCTAAACCATAAACACAAATCCAAAACCCAAATGCTAAACCCTAAACCCTGAACCCTGAACCCAAAATGACTATACCCCATACCCTATACTCCAAACCCAAAACCATAAACCCAAAACCCAAAACCCTTAACCCCAAACCCTGAACCCTAAACCCTAAACCAAAAACCCTAACCCATAAACCCTAAACCCAAAACCCTAAACCCTAAACCCTAAATCCTAAACCCGTAACCCGAAACCTTGACCCCTAAACCAAAAACTCGAAGCCCTAAACCCTAAACCCTAAACCCCAAACCCAAAACCCCAAACCATAAACCATAAACCCTAAACCCTAAACCTTACCCTTAACCCTAAACCATGAACCTTACACTATGAACCCTAAACCCAAAACCCTAAGCCCTAAACCCCAAACCCAAACCCTAAACCCTAAACCCTAAACCCTAATCCCTAATACCTAAACCCTAAACCCTAAACCCTAAACCCTAAACCCTAAACCCTAAACCCTAAACCCAAGTCCCTAAACCATAAATCTTAAACACTAAACCTAGAAACCTAAACCCAAAATCCTAAACCCTATACCCGTTAACCCAAAACCCAAAACCTAAGGCCTAAACACCAAAACATAAACCCTAAACCAAAACCCCTAATCCCAAAACCCTGAAGCTAAAACACTAAAACTTAAACCTTAAATCATAAAACCTACATCCTAAAACCAAAACCCGAAGCCCTAAACCCCAAACCCCAAACCCCAAACCCCAAACCCTAAACCTTAAACCCAAAACCCTAAGCCCTAAACCATGAACCCTAAACTAAAAACCCTAAGCCCCAAACACCAAACCACAAAACCTAAACCCAAAACCATAAACCTAAACCCTAAACCCTAAACCCTTAACCCAAAACCTTGAACCCTAAACCCAAAACCCTAGGCCCAAAACCCCATATCCCACACCCCAAATCCTAAACCTAGACCCTAAACCCAAAACCCAAAATCCTAAACCCCAATCCCTAAACCCTAAACCCTAAACAATAAACCCATAAATCAAAACCCAAAACCGTAAACCCATAAATCAAAACCCAAATCCTAAACCCCAAACCTTAAACCCTAAACTATAAACCCTAATCCCTAACCCTGAAGCTAAACAGTAAACCCTAAACCTAAAACCATAAATCCTAAACCCTAAAACCAAAACCCTAAACCCTAGACCCAAAAGCCCTAATACTTAAACCCTAAGCATAAAACCCTAAACACTAAACCCTAATCCAAAAGCCCTAAATCCCAAACCCTAAACCCTAATCCCTAATCCCTAAATCCAAAGCCCTAAACCCTAAACCTCAAACCCTAAATCATAAAACCAAAACCCTAAACCCTAAATCCAAAACCCTAAACCCTAAACCTTAAACACTGAACCCTAAACATTAAACACTAAAACCTAAACCTTAAAACCTAAACCCTAAACCCTACACCCAAGAACCCTAATCCTTAAATCTAGAGCCCAAAACCAAAACCCTAAACCCTAAACCTTAAACCCTAAAAGCCTTATCCCTAAACCCTAACCATAAACCCTAAACCCAAAAATCTAAACACTAACCTAATCCAAAATTGCTAAACCATAAACCTTGCCGCCTAAAGTCTATACCCTAAGCTCTAAACCCAAACTGTAAAACTTAAACCCCAAATCCTACACCCTAAATCATAAACCCTAAACCCAAAACCCTAAACCCTAAACCCCAAATCGTAAACCCTAAACCCTAAACATTAAATACTAAACCCCATGTAGGTACCATGGACCTCCGCCCCCTGGGGATTGGGATATGGCACGTAGCGCGTGTACACACGCTAGGGTTCGACCCTAATGAGATGAGATAGTATCCCCTGGTCATCAAAAGCCAAAGGGGGATACACGTTATGGGTAAAAAGGAGTCGCCACCTAGAAAGGGTCTAGGACCCATAAATGTCTCCCCCAATCAAGGGAGAGAGACTAATGACTCTAATAGATAAGGCTGATTTGCACCAAGATTCTAGACAAGTGTCAAGTGACAGACTGGGAAGGTGTTAGGCACTCAGTCTGCCCAACCCGAAGGCCGATCTCTTTTTGTTTGACCAAAGTTTGTTTGTACCCTACTAACTAGTCCTAAATCTAGGTCACTGAAAACCCTAAACTAGGTATCTAAGCATGACATGTGAAAACCCTAAACCAAGTGTCTAAATTATGCTAGCTAGGTTATGATGCAAATAATGAAATGGTTACGCTAATTAAATAAGCCTAAATGATTTAATTAATGTATTATGAGTCTTAGATTAAGCTAATTAAATAAGCCTAAACCTAGGATTAGTTTAGCAACTTATGAAACCCTAAATTAAACTAATTCGATTAATTGAGCCTGACCTAGATGGATGATCAATGAATTTGTGAGATCCTAAATTCAATTAATTAAAATGATTAAACCCAATCCCTAGTAATTTGAAATAAATTATTACAATCCTACTTAATCTAATTGGTAAAAAGATTTATAAATTAAATGAGACCTAATTAATTTATAAAAGTGAAACGGATTAATTACATTAAATGAATGCATTTTTATTAATTTACCTAATCTAGTGTAGGAGGATTAAACTAAACCTACGGTTTAATTAAACTAATTATGAAACCTAATTGCACTAATTATGTTTATCTTGAGCTAATCCTAAGATGAGTTAAACATTTTCAAAACCCTAGTTAAGCTAATGAGAAGAGAATCTTTTAACTAATTAATCTAGTTAATTATCCTACATTAAATAACTAATTAATTCGTTGATTAAAATAAACGAACTACTAGAGGGAAAAAGATTGGTAATTACGCAAATTTAATAAATTGAATTGAATGAAGATATCAAATGCAGTGATTAAAAAAACTAAATAAATTAACCACAATTAAATAAACAACAGTCGAAATGACTAATTAAGTTAACTAAGTTACTTTAATTAATCTAAATTAGTACTACACTAATGCAAGTGAATGTTGGAGTACAAAAGATAGGAGATAGTAGGGAAACCCAAATCCCCAATATGCACCTAATGCTACGAGCAGGTTTGAGGGGTCGGCCACGCCCGTCCTAAACTAAGCACGCCCTAAACTACGTCCCATATATCCATTTGCTGATTCAAAACCCTGACTTAATAGAAATTAGTGAAACCCCATGGTTATCATATGATTCAAAAATAGTGAGCAAAACCCAATCGGTTTCAGCCCTCGATCCTAAGGGGCTAGATTAGAGTGACCCTAGGACTCCATATGGAATCCCCTAAAAGTATTAATTGAAACACGGCGAAGGCAAAAGTGAAATGGGAGAAATGTCACATAATGATAGGGGTTGGGAGCATATTACAATTTGAATTACAAAAATAAATAAATAAATAAAAATGAAATGAATAAACAAAAGAATATGAACACAAAAGAAAAAGAAAAGAAAATAGAAAAAGAGATAAAAGGGAAGGAGATGGGATTTCGGCCACAGTCAAGAATTTCACTGAAAATAAAATAAAAAATAAAAAAAGATGGAAAGAAAAGGAGAAAAGAAGAAAGAAAAAAAAAATGAAAGAGAGGATAGTAGCAGCCTCGGTAGCATTGCACCTTCGACTAAAGAAGATGGAATCTCACCGGAGCTACCGCTGCTGCTGCTGAAGGCATCGATGGAGCTGGTGGTGCTGCGGCAGTCGGAGTTTCACCGAGAAATGGGTTAGAGAAAGACACACAGGGTTCGTCGGTCATAAAGAGTGTGATGGCAGCGATGGCGGTTAGGTTCTTACATAGAATAGAAGATGGAGAAGAAGAAGAGGAAGTGAGTTGCAGGGTTCGGTCGCTGCAGATTTTGGAGGAAGGAAAGAAAAAGAAGATGAGAAGAAGGAGAAGAAGAAGAAGAAGAAGAAGAAGAAGAAGAAGAAGGAGGGGGGGTCGGTTGCAGGTTCGGTTAGGAAGAAAAAGAGAAGAAGAGAAGAAGAAGAAGAAAAAGAGAAGGAGGAGAAGCGGGTTCGGTGGCTACCGGTTAGGGGTTGCAGCAGTAGGGAAGGAAAAGAGAAGAAGAAGAAGAAAAAGAGAAGGAGGAGAAGCGGGTTCGGTGGCTGCCGGTTAGGGGTTGCAGCAGTAGGGAAGGAAAAGAGAAGAAGAAGAAGAAAAAGAGAAGGAGGAGAAGCGGGTTCGGTGGCTGCCGGTTAGGGGTTGCAACAGCAGGGAAGGAAAAGAGAAGAAGGGGTGTTCGGTTGCCGGTTGGGTTAGGAAGAAAAAGAAGTAGCAGGAGAAGAAGGAAGCCCTGGGTGAAGATTTCGGTCAAGAGAAAGATGGGTTGCAGGTTTAGGTTTCAGTAAGGGAAAGAAGAAGAGAAAGAAAAAAAAAGAAGGAGAAGAAGAAAGGAGTAGTTGCAGGTTTCAGCCATGGGAGAAAAGAGAAGAAGGGCGGATGGGTGAGGCTCGGTCACAGAGAAAAAAAAAGAAGAGGGATGAGTTCATGTAATACCCTACTTTTTAAACCCGGTCTGATTTCGCGGTTGGACCGGTTTAACCATACAGGAACCAAGCCAGAGGAAGTTAGAGTGGGTTCCTTATGGGCTATGATGGCACGGGTGACCTTAAACACCGGCTGGCCCGACAAGTCCGAGCCAGTGCCAGAAGAGAAGGGAGTGCCCAAGCCGTGTACATGCACCTACCATAAGGCCATGTACGGATAAAGCAGGTATTATATCCGTATTTTAAGGTATATACATATGCTACATCGTATGCCAGGGGTGGGGTTCGTGCCGAGGCCCGAACCCTGTCAAAATCCTAAGTTTTGGCCCTCAGGTGGGCGGACAGGTGGGTGCACCCACCCACCTGAGTGACCCATCCATGTGCACTATTCACTTAATTAGGAATTGTATATATAGCTTTATGTTTTTTCTTTTCTTTCCATTTATGTCACCCGTACGTTGGTGAGGATAGTAAAGAGGAGAGAGAAAAGAAAGGG
>NW_024868216.1:0-12975 GCF_013358625.1 Macadamia integrifolia | reverse complement strand
AAAACCATAAACCCTAAACACAAATCCCTAATGCCTAAACCCCAAACCCTAAACACAAAACCCTAAACCCGAAACCCTAAACCCTAAACCCTAAACCCTAATCCTACAACCTAAGCCTTACCCTAAACCCTAAACCCTAAACCCTAAACCCTAAACCCTAAACCCTAAACCCTAAACCCTAAACCCTAAACCCTAAACCCTAAACCCTAAACCCTAAACCCGAAGACCTATACCCCTAAACCCTAAGAACTAAAGCTTATACCTAAATCCTTAAAGAAACACAAAACCCTAAACCGGAAAAGTATACCTAAAACCCTAATCCTAAAACGCTTAACCCTATATCTCACAGCCCAAAGACTATATAGCCTAAGCCCTAAACCCTAAACATTAAACCCTATACACTCAACCCAAAACCATTAAATCCCCAACCCTTAACCCTAAACCCTAAACCCCAAACCCTAAACCCCAAACCCTGAACCCTAAACCAAAAACCCTAACCCATAAACCCCAAACCCAAAACCATAAACCCTAAACCCTAAACCCTAAACCCTAAACCTTACCCTTAACCCTAAACCATGAACCTTAAACTATGAACCCTAAACCCAAAACCCTAAGCCCTAAACCCCAAACCAAAATCCTAAACCCTAAACCCTTAACCTTAAATCCTAAACCCTTAACTCAAAACCCTAAACACTAAACTCTAAACCCAAAATCCCAGACCCAAAACCCCAAACCCCAAACCCCAAACCCCAAACCCCAAACCCTAAACCCTAAACCCTAAACCTTAAACCCTAAACAAATCACTCGAAACCCAAAACATTAAACCCTAACCCCAAACCTCAAGCCCTAAACTTTAACCCCTAAACAAATCACCTGAACCCCTAAACACTAAACCCTAACCCCTAACCCAAAACCATAAACACTAAACCAAAAGCCGTAAACCCTACGCCCTAAAACCTTAAACCTAAAACCTAAACACTAAACACTAAACTAATCCCTAAACCCTAAACCTAAAACACTAAACCCTAAGCCCCAAACCCTAAACACTAAACTCTAAACCACAAAGCTTAAAGCCTATACCATAAATTCGAAACCCTAAACCCAAATCCCTAACCTATAAACACTAAACCAGAACCCCAAAACTCAAAACCCAAAACCCAAAACCCTAAACACAAAACCCTAAACCCTAAACGCTAAAACCTGAACACAAAACCATTAACCCTAAACCCAAAACCCATAGCCCAAAACCATAAGGCTTAAACCTTTAACCCTAAGCCCTCAACTGCCAACTGAAAACAATAAAACCTAAACCATAAACCCAAAACCCTAAACCCTAAACCTCAAAGTCTAAAGCTTACATACCCTAAGCCCTAAATCCTAAACCCAAAAACCTAAAACCTAAAACCTAAACCTTATACCCTAAAAACCTATAACCTAAGCCCTAATCCCGAAACCCAGAACCCCTAAACCTAAACCCTAAACCCTAAAGCCCAATACCCTAACCCTAGAACCTAAACCCTATACCATAAACACTAAACTGTATACCCTAAGCTCTAATCCCTAAACCTTAAACCATAATACCTAAACCATAAACCCGAAACCCTAAACCATTAACCATATACCCTAAGACCCTAAGTCGTAAACCCTAAACCCTAAAACCCAAAACTCGAAGCCCTATACCCTAAGCCCTAAGAACTAAAACTTACACCCAAAACCACAAACCCTAAAACTCTCAACCATAAACCCCAAACCCAAAACGCTAAAGCCTAAACCCCAAACCCTAATCTCCAAAACACTAAATCCAAAACACAAAACCCAAGACCCAAAACCCTAATGCCTAAACCTCAAACCTTAGTCCCCAAACCCTAGACCCTAAACCCTAATTCCTAAACTGTAAACCTTAACCATAAACCCTAAACCCAAAGCCCTACTCCGAGAAACCTAAACCCTAAAACCTACACTCTAAACCTAAAACCCTAAACCCTAAACCCTAAACTCTAAACCCTAAACCCTAAACCCTAAACCTTAAATCCTAAACCCTAATCCCAAAACCCTTAAACCCGAAAACCATAGCCGTAATTCCTAAAACCTAAACCCGAAATCCTAATTCCTAAAACCTAAACCTTAACCCTAAACCCAAAACCGTAAACCCTAAACCCTAATTCCTAAAACGTAAACCCTAAACCCTAAACCTTAAAACCTATACCCTAAACCCTAAACCTATACCCTAAACCCAAAATCCTTAAACCCTAAACCCTAAACCCCAAACCCTAAAATCTTAACCCTAAACCCCAAACACTAAACCCTAAACCCTAAACCCTAAACCCTAAACCCTAAATGCTAAAACTAAACCCTAAAACCCTAAACCCTAAACCCTAAAACCCTAAACCCTAAACCCTAAACCCTAAACCCTAAACACTAAAACTAAACCCTAAAACCCTAAACCCTAACCCCTAAAACCCTAAACCCGAACCCCTATATCCTAAACCCAAGGGACTAAAACTTATACCTCAAACCTTAAACCCTAAGCCCTAAATTCTTAAACCCAAAACCCTAAAGCCAAAAGAACAAACCCTAAACCCCAAACTTAAGACCTAAAATCCTAAATCCTAAACCCCAAACCCTAAACCCTAAACCCTAAAACCTGCCCAAAGCCCAAAACCCTAAGGCTTAGCCCGTTAACCATAAACCCTCAATCCTAAACCATAAACCCTAAACCATAAACCCTACTCGCTAAACCCTAAACCTCAAAGTCTAAAGCATCCCTAAGCCAAAATTCCTAAACCCAGAAACCAAAAACCTAAACTCTAAACCCTATGACCTAAGCCCTAATCCCGAAACCCTAAAGAACTAAAACTTATACGAAAAACCTTAAACCCTAAGCCATAAACCCAAGACCCAAAACCTAAAACCCTAAAGCCTAAACCCCAAACCCTAATCCGCAAACACTAGACCCCAAAGCCTAATTCCTAAACCCTGAACCTTAACCCTAAAAACTAAACCCTAAACCAAAAACACTAAACCAAAAAACTTAAACCCTAAATCCTACACTCTAAACCCTAAACCCTAAACCCTAAACCCTACACTCTAAACCCTAAACCCTAAACCCTAAACCCTAAACCCTAAATCCTAAACCCCAAACCTAAAACCCCAAACCCTTAACACTAAACCCTAAACCCAAAACCCTTAATTCCTAAACCCAAAGCGGCAAAACTTAAACACTAAACCCTAAACCCTAAACCCTAAACCCTAAACCCTAAGCCCTAAACCCTAATTCCTAAACCCTAAACCCTCAACCCTAAACCTTAAACCCTAAACCCTAATCCCTAAACCCCAAACCTACATTCTAAACCCAAGCCCTAAACACTAAACCCTAAACCCTAAATCCTAAACCACAAACCCTAAACCCATAACCCTAAACCCAAAACCCTTAAACTCAAAACCCTAAACCCTAAATCCTAAACCACAAACCCTAAAACTCATAACCATAAACCCTAAAACCGTAAACCCTGGACCCAAAATCCCAAACCCCGAAGTCCTAAAGCCTTATACCCTAATGCCTAAACCCTAAACCTTAAAACCCAAAAGCTAAACCCAAAACCCAAAACTCTATACCCCAATAACAACAACTGCCCATCACAGTTGGTGAGCTGTGGTGGACAAAAAGACCATGCCCACTAGGAGTTCTTGAGTTCAAGCCTCTGGGCTGTTATCTACATCCCCTCCCTACCTATAAATAAATAAATAAATAAAATCCCTTAACCTTACACCCTAAACCCTTAACCTTAAACCCTAAACCCTTAACTCAAAACCCTAAACCCCAAACTCTAAACACAAAATCCCAGACCCAAAACCCTAAACCCCAAACCCTAAACGCTAAACCTTAAACCCTAAACAAAGCACCCAAAACCCTAAACACTAAACCCTAACCCCAAACCGAAAACCGTAAACACTAAACCCAAAGCCCCAAACCCTATGCCCTAAAACCTAAAACCTAAAACCTAAAACCTAAAACCTAAAACATAAACCCTAAACCCTAAACCCTAATTCCTAAGCCCTGAACCTAAAACAGTAAACCTAAAGCTCTAAAGCCTAAACACTAAACTCTAAACCATAATGCCTAAAAATCCTAAACCATAAATCCTAAATCCTAAACGTTAAACCCTAACCTATAAACACTAAACCCAAAACCCAAAACCCAAAACCCAAAACCCAAAACCCTAAACCCTAAACCCTAAACCCTATACTCAAAACCATAAAACCAGAACCCAGAACCATTAATCCTAATCCCAAAACCCTAAGGCTTAAGCCTTTAACCTCAAACCCTCAACCGTCAACCCTAAACCATAAACCCAAATAAATATACCCTATGCCCTAAACCCTAAACCCTAAACCCTAAACCCTAAACCCTAAACCTCAAAGTCTAAAGCATATACCCTAAGCCCTAAATCCTAAACCCTAAAACCTAAAATCTAAATCCTAAACCCAAAAAACCTATAACCTAAGCCCTAATCCCAAAACCCTGAACCCCTAAACCTAAACCCTAAACTCTAAAGCCCTATACCCTAACCATTGACCCTAAACCCTATACCCTAAACACTAAACCCTAAATCATAAACCGTATACCCTAAGCACTAAACACTAAATCCTAAACCTTAATCCCTAAACCATAAACCCAAAACCCTAAACCATAAACCTTATACCCTAAATGCTAAAACTAAACCCTAAAACCCTAAATCATAAACTCTAAACCCTAAAATCCTAAACCCAAAGCCCTATACCCTAAACCCTAAGAACTAAAACTTATACCCAAAACCTAAAACCAAAAACTCTAAACCACAAACCCCAAATCCCAAACCCAAAACCCTAAAGCCCAAACCCCAAAAGTAATCCCCAAAACCCAAAACCCAAAACCCAAAACCCAAAAGCCTAAAGCCTAAACCACAAACCCTAATCCCCAAACCATAGACCCCAAACCCTAAACCTTAACCCTAAACCCTAAATCGTAAACAAAAAACCCTAATCTGAATAACCTAAACCCTAAACCCTGAACCCTAAACCCTAAACCCTAAACCCTGAACCCTAAACCCTAAACCCTAAACCCTAAACCCTAATCCCAAAACCCTTAAACCCTAAACACTAAACCCAAAGCCGCAAACCCTAAACCCTAAACCCTAAACCACAAACTCTCAAACCTAAACCCTAAAACCCTAAACACTAAACCCAAAGCCGCAAACCCTAAACCCTAAACCCTAAAACCTACACCTTAAACCCAAAACCCTAAATCCTAAAACCCAGACCCAACACTATAAACCATAAACACTAAGAACTAAAACTTATACCCAAAGCCTTATACCCTAAGCCCTAAACCCCAAACTCTAATGCCCAAAACCCTAAACCCAAATCCCAAAACCCTAAACCCTAAACCTAAACCCAAAACCCTAATCCCCAAACCCTAGACCCAAAACTCTAATTCCTAAACCCTAAACCCTACGCCAAAAGCCCTAAAACCTAAAGCCTAAATAAAAAACCCCAAACCCTAATCCCTAAACACTAAACCTAAAAAACTAAACCCTAAACCCTAAACCCTAAACCCTAAACACTAAACCCTAAACACTAAACCCTAAACCATAAACCCTAACCTATAAACACTAAACCTGAAACCCAAAACCCAAAACCCCAAACCCAAAACCCTAAACACTAAACCCTAAGTCCTAAACACTAAAACTTGAACCCAAAACCATTAACCCTTAACCCAAAACCCAAAGCCTAAAACCCTAAGGCTTAAACCTTTAACCCTAAACCCTCAACCCCAAACCATAAATTCTAATCCCTAAACCCTAAACCCTAAACCTTAAAGTCTAAAGCATATATCCTAAGCCCTAGTCCTAAACCATAAAACCTAAACCCTAATCCTAAACCCTAAACCCTAAAACCGTTGAACCTAAGTTGTTATCGTGAAACCCATAACCCTAAACCCTAAATCCTAAAGCCCTATATGCTAAACCCTAAATCCTAAACCCTATACCCTCAACATTAAACCCTAAATCCTAAACCCTATACTTCAAGCACTAAACCCTAAACCCTAAACTATAATCCCTAAACTATAAACCCAAAAACCCTAAACCCTAAACCCGAAGCCCTATACCCTAACCCCTAATACCCTGAACCATAAACACTAAACCCTAAAACCCTAAACCCGAAGACCTATACCCCTAAACCCTAAGAACTGAAACTTATACCTAAATCCTTAAAGAAACCCAAAACCCAAAATCCATAACCCTAAAGCCTAAACTCCAAACTCTAATCCCCAAAACCTTAAATCCTAAACCCAAAACACAAAACCGTAAGCCCAAAACACAAAACCGTAAACCCAAAACCCAAACCTAAAGCCTAAACCCAAACCCTAATCCCCAAACCCTAGACCCAAAACTCTAATTCCTAAAACGTAGACTCAAAACTCTAATTCCTAAACCCTAAACCCTAAACCCAAAACCCTAATCCGGAAAACCTAAACCCTTTAAACCCTCCCTAAACCATAAACCCTAAACCCTAAACCCTAAATCCTAAACCCCAAACCCAAAACCCTAAACCCAAAACTATCAAACCCTAAACCCAAACCCGCAAACCCTAAACCCTAAATCCTAAACCCCAATTCCTAAACCTTAAACCATAATCCTAAACCTTAAACCATAATCCTAAACCCTAAACCTTAAACCCTAAACCCTAATCCCTCCAACCTGAACCCTAAACCCTAAACCTTAAACCCTATACCCTAAACTCAAAACCCTTAAACCCTAAACCCCAAACCCTAAACTCTAATTCCTAAACCCAAAACCTTAACACTAAACCCTAAACCTTAAACCTTAAACTCTAATCCCTAAAACCTTAACCCTAAACCCTAAACCCTAAACCTTAAACCCTAAATCTTAAACCCTATACCCTAAACACGGAACCAAAACCCCAAACCCTAAACCCAAAACTCCAAACCCTAAACCTAAAACCCCAAACCTTAAACCGTAAACCTGAATCCCTAAAACCTAAACCTTAAACCCTAAACCCAAAACCTTGAACCCAAAACATACTTACATACAAATCAATAACATTCAAGAAGAACATCTCCACTTCATCCATCCTGCTCTAATTCTTTGTGCTATACAATCGGTTACCCCATCCTTTAATTATGAATGAACCAATGGACTTAAAATTATTACTTTATGATATCTCTTTATCATCTATTTTCACCATCCCACTTTTCTTCCTATTTCTACTTAAGTTGCCCTACATATATTATGCTTTTATTTCACTTATCTTAGAACTTTTTCTTTTGCTAATAGTCTGCAAGTATACGAAGCTCAATATAATAGGGATGTACAGAATTTACATCCAAACATTCCAAAATGAAACAAATATATATTTAAGAATAAAAAAAAAAGCTTGGAGCTCCACCTTCAGCAGTGCCATTAGCTGAAGAACCTTTTGGCCAAATGAACAATAGATAACCTATTCAAAGAATGCCTAAAAGTACATAATTCAAAGTGAAAATGTAATCTTTGAACACTATCCCATATAACATCTTGATATACAAAATTGGGATACAGTGGCCAATAACAAGAAGACTGACTGAGAGAACATTTCTTTGGAACGCATGCAAAGAAAATCTGCAATCAGATTGCCTTCTTGTACCAATATGATATATTCCAATTAATTGTGTAAAGTACTTATAGCAAATCCATTGCTGCTGAAATCCCATGGAATGTTCCAGTTTATTATTGAGGCAACAACTGAACTTGAGTCACACCTAAATCCAAATTCTCTTAACCCCTTTTCCTTACCTAGGACAACAAAGAAAGTCGAGAATTTTATAAAGTAGTTTGTAGCTTTTTGGTGTACATGTCTTGTATTCCTTTGCCGTTTAATCCATGGAATACTGAGCACGTTTCCCGTCTCTTCTCGAGAAAGAAGTGGGGTATTTCTTTGCAAAATTGTGCTCAATTTCATATGTGCAATCCGTCAAGATCTCTTCGTTAGTTGGGGGAAGATCCCACGAACGGATTTTTTGAGGAACGTATCCAGAGAGAATTGGATTTGGTTAGACAATGTGTGGTTGGTAAGCAAGGATCGGATTAGCAAGGTACGGATGTATCGTCAAATATTCAATATGATTCCACAAGATCTATTTTCGTTCAAGTAAGGGATTCTAGCCAATTGAAAGGATCTTCTGATCAATCCAGAGATGGTTTCGAAGTGCACGTGCCTTGACGGAACAAAACGGCTGTCAAACTTGCTGGTAAGCAGGCCGTGGGGGTTGCAAGGGAGCAAGAGGCCCCCCTGCATAGTGGGGGTGTAGGGGGCACAGCTCCCCGCTCGAATTTTTTTATTTGAAGGTAGTTTTGTACTTTCCAGATTAGGTTTTTCGCTATATATTTGTAGTGAGGTTTACTTTTCTCTATAAGCAGTACTGAAAGGTGTGAGGATGAGCATTGTAACCATATTCTCTATTAATAGTGAAGTAGAATCTCATCTCACCGAAGATAGGAAATCTTGCTGAACCTCGTAAATCTCCATGCATTGTTTGTTCTTATTTTTCCATTACTTTCTGCTTCGCTTTTAGGTTGCGTTTCTACAAAATGGTATCATAGCTCTAGTTTTCCGTTTTCTAGGGTTTGCTATCATATGGCAAGGAAGGGATCAAATGTCAAGTATGACACCAAGTGGTTGAATGGAAAGAACAAATTCACCCTCTCGCATCAAAGGATGAAGGATCTTCTGATACAATAGGGTTCGGCGAAAACATTATTGGGGAAGTGAAAAAACCTGCAAAAAGTTACTAATAAAGAGATGGGAATAGTTCAGATCACCAATAGAATTTCTGCAAAACCTTGCCGCACTTGCAAAACTTAGATTTCCCATTGAGCAACCATCAATGTTGAACTTAACTACCTCTGGCTTCATCCAATTAAGACACCGTAATGATCCTGTCTAGTTGTAAACTTGCAATTTGCTTTGAATCGTTTCGAGAGGACTAGATCATCAACAGAAACTACTCTAACGTCATAGAGGAAGATGCTCCACTAATGTCATGCATAATCATGTTGAAGACTTGAGATGATAGCCTACCTTTTCCCTTCAAATATGTATGTATTTCTTTCCATTTATTCTAAGGTGGATCTCCATAATTCAAACTTGGATTTTATCCCTGCTTTTGTCTCATCCACCAAAACTATATCATAAACAAAAAATATACCAATGGACATACTCTTGAATATTTCTTTACGCTCATCTATGATTATAACAAAAATAAGATGAGCTTAAAATTGATCCATAGTGTAACAACAATATTGAGAATTCACCAACATGTAACCCACAGTCCTTACCCTAGTCACTCTTCGTACTATTATACAGATCTTCAATTATATTTACATATTTACTCAAAACACTTTTGACATCCACTAGATAATCTCTATGAAAGTTATCATAGATTTGTCAATGTCAACAAATACCATATATAGAGGTCGTTCTTACATTAAATATAAATCTTTTTTTTTTAAATCACTACCACAATGCTTTTCTACCATATCTTTGTCATTCTTTGTGTGCTCATGATCCTACTAAAAGACCTCATTAGTCAATTACATCTCTAATGCCTAAACTCTTCCAGACCTATGTTAGAATATCATCTACACCCAATAATGTTTTCTTATTTTCATCATCTCTAAAGCTTCATTTACTTGAGACACCCTTATCTTCTTTTGGTATATATCTTATGCTTTATGATTTTTTAGGTTTATTGAAACATTCTGGATAATTATTGCTTGTATTGATTTTATCAGTAAACTGCTTTATAATTTTTCCATTATTTAATTTCTCTTTATTTATTAAGACATTCTCAATCTCACCTTTAATGCATCTAATTTATCAGTAAACTGCTTTATAATATTATTTTCCCTAATATTTTTTGTTAGTTTACTTTTTTTAACTATCTTTTGTGCCTTATATGTTACTGAGAACCACATATTCTTGGTTCTTGCTAATTTTTGTATTTTCTTAGCTCCACTAAAAAAATTATACATTTTAAAATCTTTCCCATCCTTAATTTTTTGTTTATAATTTCTTAAAACTAGATTTCTTAACCTTAACAGCAGCTTGTACTTCATCTTCTCCTTACAACTTTCCGTAGATGAATATCATTCTCCTTTACAGATTTTCCTAAAACTTCTTTATGGTATATTCTCAATAGAATTAGACATCTCACTCTGCATCATATTTGTGTTTTCATTTTAAGTTTCAATTTTCTAAGTATACTATATTATCAGTACAATGTCTTTATCTTTTCTCTTTTTTAATTTCCACCACCTTATAGGAAGTCTAGGAGATAATGTTACACCTGTGTCCTAACCCGATCTAATTTGAACTGTTGTAATAGGTCTCAGACTAGAAGTGGAAAGTACCATCGGGTTTTAGCTTACGACAGCTCATTGAAAAAGGGGGAAAGATGACCCCACTTGCTTGCGTATTTCATGCCAGTGCAACTGGAGAGGATTCAAGCCTTTCGATCCTAGATGGTAAGTCACCCGACACCTCCCTACCTAAGTCCTGGCACATGCTAAAATTTTAGGAAGAACATGACCATAGGCTAGGGCAAATCCTTAGGGAAGGACCAAGTGGGGACAATCGGAAGTCAAGGCATAACACCACCTTGACCACCAAAAACAGCCTGGGCTGAATCCAGTGGCAAATTTTTTATGGCTCTTTAGGCTATTGATTGGGTTCTGATCCCGATGGGCCCCAACACCCACATCGTGAACAACTCTGGATGACCCCACACACCCTCCCACACCTTTTCTCATAACTTATACTCCATATGAGTCTAAGGAGGTGGGACCATGTGTCCCGAATTGCGGAATAACCTCCTTGGACCGGACAAGGACCAACCAAATTGACCCTAAGGATATGACTTACTATAAATAGGAGAGGTGAGTTCATTTCTCACCTCTCACTTGTCCAAAATGTGGGAGAGTGAAAGAAGAGGAGAAAAAGGAAGAGAAGGAAGGAGAAGAACAAGGAGAAGAGAGGAGGAGCTCACCTTAGCTCTCGGCTTCGCAACTTCTTGCCAGAATCTTATCGGAGGTAGGTGCCAACTTCCTAGTATAGTTGAGCAAGAAACTGCGCTTAGGCACTGGCACCTCCCAGAACTTAGGTGAGCATCATTTCACTTCCCTAGTGTGATTGCCAAGTTTAAACTAAGTCAAGTGAGCTCCAGCAATAGCCTTGATCAAGTGACTAGTTAGGGTTTTGATCTTTTGATCATTGTATCTCCCAAACGGCTTGGTGAAATCAGAGTTTTTTAGCTTAAAATGAAGGTGGAAAGACCCTTTACAAACTCCACAGAATAAGCCCGACAATTGGGCCCGAGCCGGGTAGCCCCAAATCTATGGGTTCATTTCTGGGAATCCACTGGAAACACCCACCAAAAACAACCTAGGCTATTTCTGGTGGTATATTTTCGATGAAGTTCCATCTCTTAAGAGCTCTCTATTTAGTCCACTAGAAACATGACTAATATTTTGGTGGATTTCAACCCTATTTCCTGTACATATTTCTAGTGACCCTCCCGAAACTGTCAAAAATTGATAAAACCTATGCCCTTGGGGGTAAGCCCTATGGGTCTCCTTTGCTATTTTCGACACCCATTAACGTTCAATTACCTTTGTACCTATGATAGAGACGCGCACATACAACGAGATCAAAAGTGAGTCGAACACTCGGTGACATACTCGAAACCCCTTTCCTCCAAGTACAATTAAGGTGAGGGATGGCTAATTTTAGTTTGTGGAGTGTTTCATATTTTTAGAGCTACTCACATGTGCTAGAAATTATGAATGCTCTTTAATCTAAATGTATATGTGATCCTTATGACATGTTATATTCTTAAATTCTTCTGATATGGAATTGTAAATTATGATATGTTATGTATGTTGAGATGTGTGGTGGGATCCGGTGTGGTGGAGGCGGTTCTAGTACCATAATTGCCGTGTGGATGTTGCATTCATGCATTGATTATGTGCCTTAGATTAGATAGAGTCACAGAATGCACTTTGTGGCCTATGGTGATTCTGGTATCGTGTACTCCGGGACTATACTTAGAAATGGGTATACTTTGTGGTCGATGGGGATTCTGGTATTGCACAGCCTATACTCAATTGCTTCTATGTCATGGGTTATACTTTGTGGCCGATAGTGATTTTGATATCTTGTACCCCAGGACTATGCTTGGAAATGGACATGCTTTGTGGCCGATGGTGATTCCGGTATTGCGTAATCAATACTATTTGTATCTTTATGCAACACATGTAGGATATTTGTGGTTAGGAGGTGACATTTTCTATGCTGCATCCCCTTGCCAATAGGGGTAAGGTGTTGGATAACTCAATGATGGTATATTCGATGAACCTTTTCGGAATGTCATACCCACGGTACGATGTGATTGTTGTCGGAGGCAAAAAATAGTTCAACATGGTCGATGGTGATTCTGATGCTATAACTGCTAGGAGGGGATTATCAATGGTTTTCTGGGTGACTGATGGTCACATTCCAGGATCAGAAGCTCCTAATCACGACTAGGGTTTGTATTGCTAGGTGATCGATGTGTGAGTTCTAGGACTAGGGATATAGCCTAATGTATCATAGTAGCATTTACTAGACTTAGTTGTATGTTAGGTGGTTTAATAATCAAATAGATTGCATCATACGCATCAGGAACTATGTGTTTTTTTCTGTACTCATGGCATCATGAATTATTATATGTATGTGGTTGATTGTGTTTGATTGTGTATGAACCCCACCACTCACTGAGCTAGCTGGAAGCTCACCCTACGTATATGTTGCTTTTTAGATGTTGATGCAGGTACAATGGTGCCTTTGGGCTGTGACTCTACATCCTCCGGACCCGAGTATGGAGTGATTGATTGGTGG
>NW_024868215.1:59147-158951 GCF_013358625.1 Macadamia integrifolia | reverse complement strand
TGTGTAACAATCGTACGAATCTCCTCTTTGTTTCGTTTCTTTCTCATAACTTCATATGTTCATCACTCTTGAGTCTCTTCACTCTTCTCTACTAGTTGCAAGCACATCGCAGACGAAGTCACGAACACAGTTACACAAGTTTGTGTTCTTCTTAACCCTTTTTTTTTTTTTTTAGTGTTTTGTTCATGCTTTGAATCTAAAAGTCTGAAGTTCTCTATTTTCCGATCACTTCGGGTTTCTTGTTCTTCGTATCTGGTCTAGGCCTTCTCGCATTGCAAAGCCCTAACACTCGATTTAGGTATCGGTTGATCTTCTCTTATGTTGTTGCTTTAATTGTGAAAAATTAGTGCATTTCTGTGCAGTATGAGTCATGGGTCATGTGAACTCAAACAAAAAGGATAGTGAAAAATTTTGGTGGTCAATTTATTCATTTGTTTTATTGTGGTTGTGATCTTGCTTTCATTGTTTTGGGGCATAATCTATTTCATGAGTAGAAATTGTATTACAGTAACCATTGCTTCCATCGCTCCCATCACTCAATGACAATTTTTTCGTAATTTTTACTTTGTTGTATAGTAGTTTGCTATTTCTAGGTGTACATGTCAAGTTAATTATTTAATAAATAAAACAGATACAACAAATAATAAAAATAATATCTGAATTTTTTGCCCAACTTTTTTTTTTAATCGAATTTGTTCACTTTTTTGACCGAAACCTTAAATTAACCAATATAATTATTCCGAACAATCCTTTGCCCGAATAATTCCTAAATCCGAATTTGCTACTATGGTCAATCACGCGACTTGGTACCGTTTTTTTAATATCATGAGTGGGCGTGCACGTGTGAAACAAGGACCTGGGTTTGAAATTCGCCGTTAACTCGCTTTTCAGTTCATCTTCGCTGCCAAGTGTTTCATTCGTTTCCAGAGTCCGAAGTGCAGACTTTGAGGGCAAAGAGAATAGCTAAACCTAGAAGCGTGCAAAGAGAAGTTCTCATTTATACGAAGCTTTTGATGTGATCCTCTCTTTCGAGGTCCGGTAGAACATCTGCTAGGGTATTTACCAATGGAAATTGCATCCGAAGGGGGGCCAGGAGAGAACCATGGAGCTTTGGAGGATGGAACAACCGAAGAGAATTCTTCGAGCACTGTTCTCGATCTCACCAGTTGCCAGCTTCATGACCTAGATGGCGTTGAGCTTCTTCAGAGCTTAGTCGAGTTGGATTTAACCGCCAATCGATTATCGGTCTTGGATCCTCGAATAAGTCTCCTCTCGCGGCTTAAAAAGCTCTCTTTGCGCCAAAATCTCTTCGAGGACGCGGGAATCGAGCCAATTTCTGGATGGGATTCGCTATCGGGCCTTGAGGTTTTCACTCTTGTTCCTTTCTCTCTGGATTAATTTTGACGATTTTAACTACTTTATCACATTTTTGAATTGAGGTCATTAAATCCGATTACTGTCCTGATGAAGTTGTATTTAGATCAGAAATTTTATAATTGTTGCATTTTATATTTTTTAGTTCCATAGACTGTACTGTAGTACGTTTTTACGATTTACGGGTTGTTGTTGGCCTTGTTTTGCAGGAGCTGGTGCTCAGGGATAATAAACTAACGAAAATACCAGATGCTAGCATTTTCAAGAGCCTCCTGGTATTTGATGTTTCTTTCAATGAGATTTCTTCCTTGAGTGGTTTGTCGAAGGTATCAAACACACTCAAGGAGCTCTATGTTTCGAAGAATGAGGTGACTAAGATGGAGGAGCTTGATCACTTACATGAACTGCAAATTCTTGAACTTGGTTCCAACAGATTACGGGTTAGAAATTTTGACCTCTCAGAAAGTTTTGTTCATGCAAATTCAATAACCCTGTAAACGACCCACTTGGTTAGCTTATTTGTGAAAATGTTGTTCAAATCATCGTCATTGTGGTGATCCGTTGATTTGCATTATTCTGCTTATTTATTAGCATACTTTTGTATGGATTTTTGGTTGCTTTTGTCTTTAAACCAAACAGTTTATACTGAAACGCTGAATTTGCCACTTCAGGTAATGGAAAATTTGCAAACCTTAACACTTCTGCAAGAGCTGTGGCTGGGACGGAATCGCATCAAAGTAGTTGACCTGTGTGGATTACAATGCATCAAGAAGATTAGCTTACAGAGCAACCGTTTGACCTCTATGTTGGGATTTCAGGTATGCCACTGCTGAGCATTATGTTGTCTGAAGGGAAGGGAAGTGAACGAGGCAAATGCAGTAATTTTCTAAGCACATAGGGATTACATGTCTTGTTCATTCCTGTTATCCTAAACTATTTCACTATTCAGGAATGTGTTGCTCTAGAAGAACTATACTTGAGCCATAATGGCATTGCAAAGATGGAAGGCCTATCAACATTAGTAAATCTCCGTGTTCTAGATGTTTCATCAAATAAATTAACAGCTGTGAATGACATTGAGCACCTTACAAGGTACAAATAAATGCTACCCATTGGATCTGGTTGGCCTTTCTGTGTTCTTAACATTTTAGAGAATTTTTGCAGGTTGGAGGATCTATGGCTTAATGACAACCAAATCGCATCATGTGAGGGCATGGAAGTGGCTGTTGCCGGTTCTCGGGAGACACTGACTACTATTTACCTTGAGCACAATCCATGTGTATGGTTCTTAATACATTAAAGACTGCTCATATTTCTCAGCTCATAGATTTAATTTTCATATACTTTCTACATGTTTATCTCTATCTGATTTCTTATTTATGCTGAATAATTTTGATTACATATTTCCATTTTCTGGTTCTAGTGACCTGATTTGATGCTAAGACATACCCAGATTTCTTCCTAGGGGTATTTCAATAATATCCAACTATGGGATGGGTTCCACATAGATTCCTATTTTCTTTTCATTGTTATAGAGTAATCAGGTTTTACCGATTAGTATGGAGAAGATGGAGTGGATAAACACAAAGGATGATTTTGACTAAAGAACGTCTATGTAACAATGTGCAAGGAGAAAAGTTTTAGAGGAAGGACAACCAAAGAGATTATTTTTAGGGATAAAAAGGAGATTTCTTTTTTTGTTTTTTTTTTTGGGGAGGGGGGGGTGACCTGTTTAGAAATCGCCACATGTTCAGCCGAATACAAATGGGAGCATGGTTGTCAAGGCGATGCCTAGGCACCTTGTTGGTCCCCCCTTCCAACTGCCTTGGGTTGCCTAGCTACCTTGACAACCATGAATGGGAGACTCTTAAGATTTCTTAATATTCAGTAAAACCCAAGGGGTTACACATATTAAATATGATAACTCTGCACCAAACTAAAATTTGGATCTCAGCCCTTTATTTAAAGTAAACTAATTTCGAACTCAAAAGAGAAGAATGTGTATTTAACATTTAACTGGGCCAACCCACCCTTGGTGACGACATGTCCACTTATCTTCAAATAAAAAAATAAAAAAACTAATAAATTACTTAAAGGAAAGTTGAATACAGCTATGACTATCCCCTCTTAGGTTGTTTCTTGTGGTTTCTGCTCCATATAGTTGAGGCGTAAAGGCCAACCGGCATACATTGGTGGTTGACTGAATTTTGCGGTTTTCTTTTTCAGCTGCCATGGTGCTCCTTCCACCATGGTTTATGTGTGATCTTCTGTTGTATTATTCTGAACCTAGAATCTGCTAAAGGGCTTATCCTCTGTTCCTTCTTGTATTCTTATTTTCTTTTATCTTTATGAAGAAAATCTCTTGCTTGATTCTTGCTTTCTTGTTTCTTAATATTTGGATTTCTGAAATCTTTGATTTTTATTTCTTTAATCCAAACTCAAACTTCAAAAGATTTCCAGGCCTTTATGTTTCTTTGTTAGCTTGCCTAGTCTATAACCCCTATAGATTTCCAATCACAGTTTAGGATTGGAATCAGCACTGCCTTATCTCAGAATATAATTGAGTTGGAGTTAGGAGTTCTTGCATGCCACAATGTAGGCTGTTTGGTACATGTGGGGATCAACATTGGCCTGCGCCCAGTATCCCACCCTCCCCCTCCCCCTCCCAAAATTTTTTTTTTCCTGTTTCCCTGGTCCTTCACTGCACGACAAACCTTAATTCCTTAAATGCTTGTTTCTTCTATCAGCCAGCATTTAGAACCTTTATTCTCATCTGAATTTAACAACTCCTTATTTTTGTGGAGCTTATCGGAAGAGAAAAGACAAGAAGTTCTAGGATGAATTCTCTTCTAATGGGAGGGTTATTATTATGGGGTTGAAAATTTTCTTTTATTGTTCCTTTGTGGTTGAAGATTGGTGGGTACAAACAAGGGGAAGTTCAACTAGAATTTTATCAAACATGTGAAATGCGTGGCTCAGGCGAATCAGTTCAACAGCTTATAAAAACAATAGAAGTAAATTTGGAATATTTTCACGAAGTTGGGTTTTATGTTGATAAGATTAGGTATGGGAAGGCATAGGTTTGGGTTGGTGGTAAAACGTAGTATAATTAATGGGAAAAGAACCCCGCCGGTTTGGCATAGGAAATGTCTAGACAAAGCAGGCATGAATGACCACGCTGACCCCACCTCTGTGTGTGCTGAAGATTATCCCGCCTGTGCTCTGATTGGCCCATGTGTCTGGTGTTTCTTGTGCCAAACTGGAAGGGGGAAGCTGAACTTAGGTTTTGAATTTGATTAATTGACTCAAGATTGTAAATACTAGGAATAGTGTAGGGTCTCTTTTGGCATCAAATCAAGGTGCTTGAAGTAAAAGAGTCTCTAAGGAGGATGAAAGTAGGAAAGACACCAAGTCCAAATGGGATCCTAATAGAAGTGTGGAAGAGCTTAGCAATTTGTGGTTTATCTTGGTTAACTAGAAGCATTGTGGTTTTGAAAATAAAGATGATATTTAGAGTTGTAATAATTATAGATGCATAAATCTAGTGAGTCATACTATGAAATTATTGGAGAGAGTTATTAATACCCATTTAAGGCAAGAAACTTTTATTATAGAGAACTAATTTGGTTTTGTGCCAAAAATATCCACGGTAGATACTTAAGAGACTCATGGAAAGATTTAGAGATTGCAAGAGGGATATCCATATGGTCTTTATTGACCTAGAAAAAGCTTAAACAAAGCCCTTATAGAGTTGATTTGACAAGAACTAGAGAAGTGTTTCAAGTAAATATGTGGATATAATTACAAATATGTGTGATGGTGTGGTGACTAGTGTACGAATTGTGGGAGGTTAAGGTAGTGAATTCCCAATTACAATTGGGTTACATCAAGGATCAACTTTAAGCCCTTATTTAGAGACGTTCAAGATGAGCTTCCTTGGTATATGCTTTTTGTTGATGATATTGTTTTGGTGGATGAGAGATTAAGGTAGAGATTAATGGCAAGTTGGAATTATAGAGATCAACTTTGGAATCAAAATGTTTTAAGCTAAGTAGAACGAAGACAGAGCATATGGTGTGTAACTTTAGTACACTGGGACGGATAATGAGGTGTTGAAAATTGATGAGAGGAAGATTCCGCTAAGTAATTGTTTTAGGTATATGAGCTCAATAAAATATTAAAGTGATATTAAGGATGATGTTTCACAGAGAATTAAAATAGGATGAAATGGAGAGGAGCATCCTGAGTATTGTGTGATTGACATATTCTGTTAAAACTTAAAATGAAAATTCTATAGGACAAGCATACAACCGATTATGATATATGATGAGGAATGTTGGCAGTTATGAAGCATCATATAGATAAACTCAGTGTAGTTGAGATGAGGATGTTGAGGTGGATGTGTGGTAAAACTAGGAAGGATAAAATAAGAAATAATCATATTAGGGTTGATTTGGGTGTATTTCCAATACATTATAAGCTATGAGAAGGTTTTTGAGGTGGTATTGCCATGTTCAACGGAGGCTTTTGGATGCTTCAATATGGTGGAGTGATTTGATTCAAATTGAAGAAACTAAGGGTCCGTTTGGTAACGATTCTGTTATGAGAATGTTGTTCTTTGACAAAATCGTCTATTTGTGTTACTTCATTAAAAGTTGATATTTGACTTTATTTAGGCGTTTGGTAAACTTGTTCTAAAACTCTTTTGGGAACAATTCCTGGAGCGAAATGGCGTTTGGTAAAAACGGTTCCCAGACACATTTTTTTTCATTATTTCAATATATATAAATAGTATACACACTTTTATTTGGAATCAACAATCCTAGAAACACATAGTATGGTGACCATATGAACAGAATAGAATGCCCAATTTTGTCATAATCATAAACAACTTTCTTATGTTAGAACTTATAGGTAACAACCACCCATAAAATCATGCAAATTAATTAAGTTTAACCCATATACATATTGAATTGATGAATACACTTCCAATACAATTATATAATATAGTGTGTGATATCTCCTTTACATCGATTGGTATGGTTATATTTCCAATAAAACCAATTTTTGGCACATAAGGTAATCCCTCACCCCACCCTCTCCAACCGAAAAAGAGAAAACACATCCATAGTCAGCTGTTACCATAACCTTTAACCATGGCTATACCTATACATACAGAGGAAATCAAAAACCCATTAAAATTGGGACCTTGGGCACTAGAAAAATAAACAAATTGATCGAGTCAACTAATAGAGCTTTCCCATTGCCTCTCTAGATTATGAGGACAAGGTTCGACCTGAATCCCATTCCAGCGATGTCGAATCTCGTAACCTGTCCGAGCTCTTAGGTTCTTTCCGAGCCTTCTTCATTTGCAGATCTTGTTTATAGAGATCGTTGCTTGCCTTGATGGTGAGATTGCACAAATCAAGGAGGGAGATGGGTATGCGTTGCTTGGAGAGTGGCAATAGGAAGTAAATTTGATCAAATTGCAGCTCCTCTTCATACGGGAAAGGAGGAATGCAGGTGTCAGGATAAATGGAGTCGAAGTTGTAGAGGAAGCAATTGGGTTCTGTAAGACACATCCCTAACTTTCCTTCGTTCCTTCAATCAACAATTGAAGAGTAGGGTCGACTGGTTGAGTAATTCTGATGGTTGAGCAGAGATATGAGACATAACAGTGATCGGGCGGAGATCTTGGTCGATGACAATCTCAGTTGGAGCTTACTAGCAGAGCTATGAGAGGAACAATGATCTGAGACGAGATAAAGAGGGTAGTGGTGGGATGGGACTACAACGATGCTGGTGTAAGGCTGTCTCGGCCCGGGCTTCTCACCCACAGCTATCCCGGCTGTTCTGAGCAATTGACTGCAGTTATTCTTTATTCAAATATGAAATTATGAGTACATAGTCTTCTCTATTTATAGAGGGCAGAATAACAATCAAACTACTACTAGGAGCTAGTTACCCAATAGGACTAGACACTCCTACTTCAACTAGGAGCTAGTTTCCCAATAGGACTAGACACTCCTATTACAAGTAGGAATTCAAAATTGGACTAGGAATAATAAACTTATGTGGAAAACAAATAGTCTTAAGACAATTTGGACTCGACATACCACTTACTCAACTCGATGGGCCTAATGGCCCACTAATTAATTAAAAACAACTACTAATTATACTACTAATTATTTCCCTAGCCGATGGGCCCAATTGGCCCTTATTTGTACTTAGCCACTCAGGTGGACCAAGTAGGGGTTCGGTTGGCTTATTGGCTGGACCCTATCCACTCAGGTGGACTAAGGCTGGACCCTTCTTCCTCTCATATTTCCTTCCATAATGTGAATCTACATCAGCTCCCTCTTTCTTAGAATCATTCAACTCTGATGAATAGGTAAGGGACATGTAGTGCTTATAGAGGTCCGTGTCAAGGCATTGAAAGTCATCGGCATCGATCCAAGTACAATCCTCTCGTGGTCGACCTTTCCATCTGATGAAGGAGTAGTACCCTTTGCCCTCACGAACTGTGGTGAACTTGTTGTCGAGAACATCTTCAATGACATCATCTTTAGAGTTTGCAAATTGAGGAAGTTTGAGGGTGTGTTCAGTGTCACCATCATTCGAATGGTGTCCCAAATATTTCGTCAGATCAGCTACATTGAAGAAATTGTTGATCTTCAGAGTAGGAGGTAGATCTAGCATGTAAGCATTAGTGCCAATGCGCTTCAAGACCTTGTAGGGACCTATGTTCCGAGGATGGAGCTTGTGCACTGTACCGGGAGGAAACCTCTCAGGTGGAATTCGAACCATTACCAAATCATTAGGCTGAAATTCCACATAGCGATGATGTCGATTGGCAGTTGCTTGGTATTCGTCATTGCTAATAGCGATGCGACGACGAACATCAACATGTACCTCCGTGATGTGTCTAAGGAACTCATCGGCTTCCACACTAATACGGGCCTGAGGTGGCAAAGGTACCAAGTCAACCGGTCGTTGAGGCTGCAGTCTAAGGACAATCTCAAATGGTGTATGACCTATGGTGCGGTTAACGGAACTATTATAGGCGAATTCAGCAATATCCAGTATAGATGGCCAAGTCTTTTCATAGTCTTGGACTAGACATCGGAGTAAGTTGCCAAGACTTCTGTTCACCACTTCGGTCTGTCCGTCTGTTTGAGGATGGAATGCAGTGGAGAACTTGAGTTTAGTATTTGTTTTCAGCCATAGAGTCTTCCAGAAGTAGCTCATGAACTTGACATCCCTATCTGAAACAATTGTCTGTGGTAGACCATGTATGCGCACTATTTCTTTGAAAAAGAGTTTGGCCAAGTGACTTGCATCAAGAGTCTTCTTGCACGGGATAAAGTGTGCCATCTTAGAGAAACGATCTACTAAGGAATCATACCTTTCCCGTGTAGGTGGTAAGCCTAGGACAAAGTCTATGCTTATGTCTTGCCAAGGTGCATGTGGAACGGGCAATGGTGTGTACAATCCTGTATTCTTCTTTTCTCCTTTGGAAAGTTGACAAGTGCGGCATTTCTGTATCACATGTTGCACATCCTTTAAGAGTTGAGGCCAAAAGTATAAGTCTTTCATCATGGAGTATGTTTTGTCCTTGCCAAAGTGTCCACCCATTCCTCCTCCATGTAGCTCTCGAATCAAGTGATGTTTCAAAGAGGTGTTTGGGATGCAGAGGCGAGTGCCTTTGAAAAGATACCTATCATATATAGCAAATTTGTCATCCCATCCTCCTCCTTGTAGGTTGTTGAATACTTCTGAAAAATCAGCATCACTAATGTACTCCTCTTTAATGTGTTCCACTCCTGCACTTTGTACTGTGAAGGTGTTCATCATCATCACCTTTTGACTAAGTGCATCAGTCACTTGATTCTCCTTCCCAGCTTTGTACTTGAGAGCAAATACGTATCTTTGCAAGTATGAGATCCATTTAGCGTGCCGATCACTAATGGTCTTTTGTGAGTGCAAGTATTTGAGTGCTTCATGATCCGAATAGAGCACAAACTCTTTGCCAATTAAGTAATGCCTCCAATGCTTGAGGATTTGAACAATGACATAGAATTCTAAATCATAGGTAGAATACTTTCTTTTTGCATCATTCAACTTTTCATTGTAGAAGGTAATCGGATGGCCCTCTTGCATAAGCACTCCTATCCCAACATGGGATGCATCAGTAGCCACTTCAAACATAAGATCAAAATTGGGTTGTCTAAGCACTGATGCTTCTGTCATCTTTTGTTTGATCAAGTTGAAAGCTTTAGTGGCTGCCGGAGTCCACTGAAATGGAACTTTTCCCCCTTTTGTACATTCTGTAATTGGGGCTACAACAACGTTGAAATTCCGGATGAATTGTCGGTAAAATGAAGCAAGACCGTGAAAGCTACGAACCTCGATCAAGGTCTTTGGAATAGGCCAATCAACGACACTTTTTACTTTCTCCGGATCAGCTTCTATGCCTTGTGAAGACACAATAAAACCAAGGAAGATGATCTTGGGTAGTATAAAGGAACATTTCTTCAAGTTGATGTATAACTTTTTTGCCCGTAGTACTCTCATGACACGTCTCAGATGCTCTAAGTGTTCATTTTGTGCTTTGCTGTATATTAGTATGTCATCAAAGTACATTACGAGAAATTTGTCGATGAAGGGTCGTAGTACGTGTGTCATCACCCTCATGAATGTGCTAGGTGCATTGGTGAGGCCAAAAGGCATAACCTTCCACTCATACAGGCCTTCTTTTGTTTTGAAGGCTGTTTTCCATTTATCCCCTGGACGGATTCGTATTTGATGGTAGCCACTTTGTAGATCAATCTTTGAAAAGATGGATGCTCCTGTCAACATGTCAAGCATATCATCCAAACGAGGAATAGGAAATCTGTACTTTACCGTGATTTTGTTAATGGCCCGGCTGTCAATGCACATACGCCATGATCCGTCTTTCTTTGGTGTCAATAGGGCTGGTACTACACATGGACTCATGTTCTCAACCAAGAACCCTTTATTTAATAAATCATCCACTTGTTGCTTGAGCTCGGCATGCTCTGTAGGACTGAGACGGTAAGTGGGCCGATTAGGGAGTACTGACCTAGGCACAAGGTCAATGGCATGCTGAATATCCCTCATCAGTGGTAGTTTATCAGGCAATTCCTTTGGCACCAAATCTGAAAAATCAACAAGTAATTGTTTGATTTGTGGGGGATGTTTGACCACTATCACTGGTTCAGCAGCCTTGGTAACAAGAGCTATGATTAGGCCGGTTTCTTCACCAAGGGTCAGGAATTCTCCATGGGGCAGCACGCATAGCTTGTTGTCCACAGTGTTCTTGCTGAAATTTTCTTTGCATGGTTGCTCCTTTTGCTCAGTGGTTGTTTTGGAAGAGGTCTTAGCAACATTCTTTAAGACATGTTGTCTCCTTAGTTGGGGCAGCCCTTAACTTGCCTTTTACCTGAGGTATGTTGAGTGGGTTTAGAATGAATGGTTTGCCTTTGTGATCGAAGATGCATTGGTTCTTAGTACCTCCCACTAGCACATTGTTGTCGTATAACCAAGGCCTTCCAAGTAGTACATCAGTGAGGACCATGGGGATGACATCACACCATACACTTTCTTCATAATCTGAGACCTTCAATGGGATTGAACACCGTTGAGTTACAGCCATGGTGTTGTTGTCTAGAAGAGATACCTTGTATGGCTGTGGATGGGATTCAGTCTTAAGCTTTTCGTCAATGACAAAGGCTTGAGATACCACATTCACACAACTTCCACTGTCCACAATCACTTGAGCTTTGTGAGGTCCACTAGACATTAAGGTGTAGAAGATATTGTGCCTCATCTAGTCTTCACCCTTAGTTTCAGACACTAGGATTCTTGCAACCACATTGACATAAACATGAGGATCATCATTCTCTGGTGTAAGCTCATCTTCTAGTTCATCCTCCTCTCCTTCAACTGCAACATTAACAGTCCAATCGTCATCCTGAGGTTCGTGGATTTGTAAATCCGGATTGGATTCAATGGCACTGATGACAGAGTTGGATCGTCCCCGCTTAAGGCAGAATTTTGTTGTGTCCAGTCTTTTCACAATTGTAGCATGTCACAGATCCACTCTCCCTTCCCATTGGAGCCTTCCCCTTATCATGTGTATCTTGTGGAGCTCGGGTAGGAAGTCCAGTGGGTTTAGTTGGTACATAAGGCTTTTTGTTGTCAGTTGGCTGGATGTACCTTCTGGAGGTTGTTTTGATCAGATCCTCTGCTTTTAGTGATTTGTCAAACAAGTGCTTAAGGAGGGTATCTCGATCACACCAAGCTTCTCACGAATATCATACCTTAATCCCAGTTTGAAACGGGATATGAGCAGTTCTTCATCTTCTTTATGGGCACCTGTTCGTGAAAGTAGTTCATTAAAACAATCAATATAATCTCCTACAATCATAGTACCTTGCCTGAGAGTATTCAGCATGTCGTAAAGTCGACGTCGGTAGGTGGGTGGTAAGAATTTATCGTTAAGGATAAATTTCAAGTCTTCCCAATTGTGAGGCATCTGACGACTGCGGATCAGCCTATTCTCTTCATTCCTCCACCAGTCCTTAGCTCCACCAGTTAACTTAGTGACAACTAATTGAACTTTCCTTTCTTCAGGCATACGGTACCACCGGAAGTAGTCATCAAAGGAAGTTACCTAGTCTTGGTAGTAGAGGAGATTGTGCCTCCCATTGTACTCTTTCAATTCTAACTTGACCTTGTACGTATCGTCAGACTGATAAAGCTGATTGTCATACTCATCATACTCATCATTCTGAGGTGGGACATTCCTTCTAGGTTGCATAGTGACTCTTCTGGGAACATTACCAATGCAATTAACAGCAGGTTGAACATTAGTTTGGGAAACAGTTGGTTGGGTGTTGGAGTGGGCAGCAATACTCTCTTTTAGGTCAGTCAACTGTTGGTCATGTCCATCCAACCTCGTAGACAAGGCTTGGATTGTTTTCATCACATCTTGAAGGGTGGGTTGGGGTTATTCTGTTTGAGCCATAGCTCTGATACCACTTAATGCAGGAGTAGATTACAAGAAACTATTCCAGCAATTTATAACCCCAAACAATACAAATAGGACCAGGAAACAAAGAAATAAGACCATCGAATAAACCCCTAAGGATACAATACCCATATAGGAGCAAAATCAGCCCAAAACACAACCCGATAGGAGAGAGAAAGGCCTGCTATAGAGCTGGAGAGATAGGTGCGGCCAGGTCTGTAGGAGTCCAATTGAGCTGCACTCATGGGCGTAGATAGTCCCTAGGGAGGGTACAAAAAGTTGAGAGGATTTTGACGGCTGGTTGTGAAGTTATAAGCTTTCTTGATTTTCTGACCTAGGAGAAATAATCACTGGCTTCAGGAGAGAGAATCAAATCTAGTTTGTAACTTGGATAGATCTGAACTTCTGAATACTCACAACAGTCGTATACTTCAACAGCAGTAACTTTAGGATAAAATAGAAAGCTTTAAACAAGAAGAAACAAAGGGAAAAGTGGGGGAGGAGCAGCTGTCTCGGCCCGGGCTTCTCACCCACAGCTATCTCGGCTGTTCTAAGCAATTGACTGCAATTATTGTTTATTCAAATATGAAATTATGAGTACATAGTCTCCTCTATTTATAGGGGGCAGAATAACAATCAAACTACTACTAGGAGCTAGTTTCTCAATAGGACTAGACACTCATACTTAAACTAGGAGCTAGTTTCCCAATAGGACTAGACACTCCTACTACAACTAGGAATTCAAAATTGGACTAGGAATAATAAACCTATGTGGAAAACAAATAGTCTTAAGACAATTTGGACTCGACATACCACTTACTCAACTCGATGGGCCCAATGGCCCACTAATTAATTAAAAACAACTACTAATTATTCCCCTAGCCGATGGGCCCAATTGGCCCTTATTTGCACTTAGCCACTCAGGTGGACCAAGTAGGGGTTCGGTTGGCTTCTTGGCTAGACCCTAGCCACTCAGGTGGACTAAGGCTGGACCCTTCTTCCTCTCATATTTCCTTCCATAATGTGGATATATATCAAAGTGTTTCCTGTGGGGGACTGTGGCTCTTGCGCTTGCAGGATGGCCAATGGGAGCACACGAAAAAGCATCAACAAAGACGTCATTTTCCATTTCATGGGGTGAGGGCTTGTCAATTTGCCTCCATGTGTTTGGGCATAGGGGCCACACTCCCCCATAGAAAACAATTTTCCATAAAAAATTAGTTACTCTTAAATAGGAAACATAAATAAACTCAAATAGGTAAACCCAATATCCTATGCAATCTATCCAAATAAAAAAGAAAGACCACATGAGTATCCCAAATATCCTACAAGGCCCAAAGAAAAAAGAAAAAGAAAAATTGAACTTGGTTCATCTCCATCTGAGCTCCCCAACAGATATGGGCTGGTCCGAGGAAGTGCACTTGCTTCACTGTGACTCTTAAATCTTAGTTTTCTAATGATAATACTCCGAGTTGTTGGCAACAATGGCCATTGTGCTAGGCTTAGAATAACAGTCCACTTTATATTTGCCACATGGTAGTTCATTGGGAAACCAAATTTGGTGCATAGATGAGCCACAGTCCCTAACACAGATAAAGCACAAAAGTGGGCTTATTTTGGTGGAAACAAGCTTTAGGTTGGGTTCGATACATGTGGCCTTTTAGTCCAATGGGTTTTCTTTGTAATAGGCCACTTTAATTGGATTTACTTCATTAGTTTAGTTAGAATCTTTGTTTTGATCAGTTTCCTTTATTATTTCAATTTCTTAGTTGTTTAGGCTGTCGTATAAGTTAGGATTGGTTTAGGCACATTCCTTTTTTGAGTTTGAGTATGTTTTTAAGTCTTCTATATGAGCTTGTAAGGAGCTATAGCCTTGTGCACGAATTTACGTAATGGATTTGGCTTGTTGCTTTGGTTCTGTGGTGATTCAGAATGCTCCTTGTTGTGGTGATTTAGTACGCTCTCTGGTGGTAATTCCAAGGTTGGGGAAATGGTGGTGATTCCAGCCCTGCAGATCTAGTTTCCCTACTTTAACTTGGATTCCTTTAAATTTCTTGTTTTAAAATTAATCTTTGATTTTAGTTCTTTGTTCTACTATTAGGTCCAAGTCTTGTGACGGTTTCAAAATCTGAAATTTCCAATTAATAGCAATGTTGGAAAACCAGGTATTCCGACTTGACTCATTGTCTAAAAATTTTGTTAACTCGGAATGAGTCACTTTGAGTCATAGAAGTCTTGTATTTTGTTTTTTAACATTAATGGTTATGCCCCCACCAACCCCTAGTACTTGTTATTTGAACTGGGGTGTATGTGTGACTCATTCAAATCATGAGCCGGAACAAAACAAAGGAGACAATTTTTCCAGTATCAATGTGTTGGTGTACGATGTCTTGTATTTCGTCACAGTTTAATCCAGGGAGTATTGGTGCAGGCGCCTCTACAGCCAGGACGGCGGTCCCACTAGCCGGTTAGCAGGCCGTGGGGGGTTGCAAGGGGGCAGGAGGCCCCCTGTATAATGCGGGGGTGTAGGGGGGCGCAGCCCCCAGCTCGATTTTTTTTTATTTGAGGGCAGTTTTTGTACTTTCTAAATTAGGATTTTTTGCTATATATTTGTTGCGAGGGTTTCTTTGTAATGCAAACAATATTGTAGGTGTGAGGTCGATCGCTGTAGCCATATTCTCCATTGATAGTGAAGCAGGATCTCATCTCGTCGTGGACGTAGGCAATTTTGCCGAACTTCGTAAACCTGTGTGCATTGGTTCTTGTTTTTCAATTATCTTCTGCATCGTTTTAGGGTTGCGTTTCTACAAATTGGTATCCGAGCTTTAGGTTTTCGTTTTCTAGGGTTTACTATCACGATGGAAGGGAAGGGATCGAATGTCAATTATGATATCGAGTGGTTCAATAGGAAGGACAATTTTACCCTCTGGTATCAGAGGATGAAGGATCTTCTGATACAACAGGGTTTGGAAAAAAAACGTTATTAGGGAAGTTGAAGAAACCTGTAAAAATTATTGATGAAGATTGGGAAGAGATGGAGGAAAAGGCGGTAAGTGCTATTCGATTGAATCTTTTTGATGAAGCCCTACAATATGTGGGTATCGAATCTACACCGTAGTTATGGGTGAAACTTGAAAGCATCTACATGATGAAGTCCTTAACAAACAAGTTGTTCGTGAATAAGCAATTGTATTCTCTACAGATGGAGGAAGGTACTGATCTATTAGAACATCTCAACAAGTTCAATCAGATCGTAAGTAAACTTGCAAACCTGGAGGTTAAGATCGAGGATGAAGACAAAGCGCAACTGTTGCTATCGTCGCTGCCAGAATCGTATGATGACCTAGTAACGACTCTATTGTACGGGAAGGAGACTCTTGAGATTGATGAAGTCACGGCTGCCCTCATGTCCAATGATACAAAGAAGAAGACCAACGGTACGAAATTTCAAGGTCTTTTCGGAGGTGACAAGGAGTAAGAAAGAGGGAGATCAAATCAAAAGGGATCTGGGAAGAGTCTATCGAAATCAAAAGGGGCAAAGACAAAGGTCTCTTGTTACTATTGCAAGAAAGAAGGTCATTTGAAGAGAGAGTGCTTGAAGATGAAGGTAGACTTGAAGAAGAAAGGTGTAAATAAGGCATCTGAGGAAGTTAACGTGGCTGATAGTTTAGATGGAGATGATGGAGATGTACTCTCTATATTATCAGGTAAGAATTAACCTTCTGATTCTTGGATTTTAGATTCTGGATGTTCATATCACTTGTGTCCACATAAGGATTGGTTTGATACATATCAAACATATAATGATGGGTTTTTCTTAATGAGGAATGATGCTGTTTGCAAGACCATTGGGATAGGTACTATCAAAATCAAAATGTTTAATGTGATAGTAAGAACTTTATCAAATGTGAGACATGTACCAGAATTGAGGAAAAACTTAGGGCCCGTTAGATAACGTTTCTGCCGTTTCTTGAAATAGAAACGGCAGAAACATAAATTTCCGTTTCTAGAAACAGAAACAGAATTAAAGGTGTTTGATAAGTCATGTTTTTAGAAGTCGATAGTAACCAATGAAAGAATGGCCACAAGTCGTTTCCAGAAACGGCGAAACAAGTTCACTTGTTTCGCCTGGGTCGTTTCTTGAACCATAAATAAGTAAAAATTTCTATTTCTATTTATGAAAATAAGTGAAACGAAACAGTTTTATAAACGCTTTTTACTCCGTTTCTGCTGTTTTTGGAAACAGAAACGACAGAAACGCGTTTCTTGAAACGTTAGCAAACGGACCCTTAGTATCTATGGGGGCACTTGATTCAAATGGCTGCAAGTACATAGTAGAAGGTGGAGTTCTCAAAGTTATTAAGGGTGTTATGATTGTCATGAAGGAAGAGCTAACAGGGTACCTATACAGACTTATAGGGAGTACAGTTATAGGTGGAGCATCTATGACTATAGATGTAGGATCTGATACAGATGATATTTATCTATGGCATATGCGGCTAGGGCATATGGGAGAAAGAGGATTGATGGAGCTTCATAAAAGGAAACTGTTGAAAGGATTGAAAACTTGTAAACTGAACTTCTGCAAGTATTGTGTGTTTAGGAAATAGTGCAAGGTTAGTTTCAAAACTGCAAAACATAAGAGTAAGTGGTTGCTTGATTATGTACACAGTGATGTATGGGGTCCTTCAACAACCAAATCTAAAGGTGGGGCAGAATATTTCGTGACCTTTGTTGATGTTTACTCAAGGAAAGTCTGGCTCTACTTTATGAAGCATTAAAGTGAGGTGTTCACTAAATTTAAGGAATGGAAGGCTGAGGTAGAAAGGAAGACAAAAAAGAAAATTAAGTACTTGAGAACAGATAATGGAGGGGAGTACACTTACAAGCCGTTTTTAGAATTGTGCAAAGCTGAAGGGATTACACGTCACTTCACAGTTCTAAAGACACTACAGCAAAATGGTGTAGCTAGAAGGATGAATAAGACACTTCTAAAAAGAGCTTCGGAGTATGAGGCTAAACGCAGGGTTGGGCAAGAGATTTTGGGCAGAAGCAATGAATATGGCATGTTTTCTTAACAAATCTCCATCAAAGGCGACTGATTGCAAAATTCCTGAAGAGGTATGGACAGGAAAACTTGTAGATTATTCTATTCTAAAAATATTTGGTTGTCTAGCCTATGCTCATGCGGAGAGTTAGCAGCGTTCCAAGTTAGACTCAAAGTCTAAGCAGTACATCTTTCTTAGTGTTGAGAAAGGCTTAAAGGGATTCAAGTTGTGGGATCCAAGTTCACAGAAGGTTGTGGTTAGCAGGGACATTGTGTTTGACGAGTCCCATATGGTGAAGTCAAATTGCAGTTCACAAGCAGTTGATGAAAATAAAGGTTTTACTGTGCAGGTGGAGTTAGGTGAGTCAGAAACAAGAGAGAATGAGTCATTCATAAACTTACCAGGACAACAGGAAATAGTAGAAGTTCCCTATACTGTGGCAAAGGGTAAAGGGAAGCATTCTCACAAAGCACCTGTGAGATACGGGTTTGAGGATATAGTTGCCTATGCCCTCATTGTAAGTACAGGTGATCCATCTTTCTACCATGATGATTTGAGTGATGCACAACATGATAAATGGATGGCAGCTGTGATGGAGGAAATTGAGTCTCTACAGAAGAACAAGACTTGAGAGATTGTAGAAAAACCCAAGGGAAGAACGTAAGAAAGAGGCAGTATCTGAGGAGTGTGAAAGGTATAAGGTTAGACTTGTAGCCAAGAGTTATACACAGAAGGAGGGGATAGACTACGATGAAATATTTTCTCCAGTGGTGAAACACAATTTGATGCGGGAATTACTTGCTTTGGTGGCCATGTATGATTTGGAGCTTGAACAGCTTGATGTGAAGATTGCATTTCTTCATAGTGACTTGGAGGAATAGATTTATATGGAGCAGCTTGAAAGTTTCAAAGTGCAGAGAAAGGAAGATTATGTTTGTCTGCTTAAGAGATCGCTTTATGGTCTTAAGCGATCTCCTAAGAAATGGTACAAGCGCTTTGATTCCTACATGATGAAGATTGGCTACATAAGAAGTGAGTATGATAGTTGTGTTTATTATAAAGTGTTAAGTGATAATTTTATTATTTTGTTATGCTTTATGTTGATGACATGCTCATTGATGCAAAGAATAAACATGATATAGTCTCTTTGAAGTTTTTGTTGAGTGCTGAATTTGAGATGAATGATCTTGGTGTTGCTAAGAAGATCATTGGTATGGAAATCCTTAGAGATAAAAATGCAGGTAAACTTTGGGTAACTCAGAAGAGGTATATTAAAAAGGTGTTAGAGCGTTTCAATATGAAAAAGGCTAAGCCGGTTAGCACTCTGTTAGCTAGCCACTTCAAGTTATCTGAAAGGGAATGCTCTACAACACATGAAGAGGTGAAGCAGATGTCTCAGGTCCCCTATGCTAGCACAGTTGGGAGTCTCATGTATGTTATGGTTTGTAGCATGCTGGATTTGTCTTATGCAGTCAGTGTTGTTAGCAGATACATGAATAATCCAGAGAAGGAGCATTGGAATGCAATTGGATCTTCAGATATTTGAGCAAGACTAAAGATATATGTGTTATGTTTAGTGGTAACGGAAGTTCCACAGAATTGGCGAGTTATGCTCATTCTGACTGTGCTGGTGATTTAGACAGGAGGCGGGCTATTACAGGATATGTATTTACATTGGCTGGTGGACCTATATCATGGAGGGCGATGCTTCAGTCTACAATTGCATTGTCCACTACAGAGGCATAGTACATGACGGCAGTTGAGGCTGCCAAGGAAGGAGTCTAGTTGGCTGGTTTGGTTCGTGGGTTGGGGTTGGAGCAAGGAGGTACAATGTTACATTGTGACAGTCAAAGTGCCATACATCTTGCAAAGAATCAGGTGTTTCGTGCAACAAAGTATATTGATGTGAGATTTCACAAGATCAGGGAGCTCGTGTCAGAAGGTAGTATTCACTTGAGAAAATTCATATAGATCTTAATCTTACAGATATGCTTACCAAGCCAGTTACCATAGAGAAGTTTGAGTCTTGTTTGGACTTGATTAATGTAACGGCCCAGCCCCATTAACCTTGCACAATATTGTCTTGGGCCTCAAGGCTTTAAAACGCGTTGTGCCATGGGCTAGAGGTTATTAACTAGCCTAGTAATCTCTCCTAGGCGATGTGGAACTAAAGTTTGTACACCCTCACCGATTTCCACCACCTGGTACTTGACATATTCTTGGTGGGGACACTTCACCAATCACCCAGGCGGGTCTATTACTTGTCATATTCTTGGGTGTCACAACTTCTCCCCTTTCGGTACAACGTCCCCACTGTGACCCCACACACTATCGAGGTCTGCTCTGCTAGCATTTGTAACGCCCCGGTCCCATTAACCTTACAAAATATTGTCCTCTTTGGCCCATGGGCCTCAAGGTTTTAAAATGCGTTGTTCTATGTTAAGGAGGCTAGAGGTTATTAACTAGCCTAGTAATCTTTCCCTAGGGGATGTGGGACTAAAGTTTGTACACTCCCCGAACTCCCAAACCCCCTGGTACTTGTTGTATTGTTGGTGGGGGACACCTCACCGATCTCTCAGGCGGGTCTAATACTTGTTGTATTCTTAGGTGTCACAATTAATGTTACTCATTGTTGAAGATAAGGGACGCACCAAATAGGTGCGAGTTTGTACCTCTGATAAGGTACGAGGATGAAGACGTCTACAGGTTATCTTTATAGGAGGCTCGACAGAATTCAAGCCAAGGTGGAGATTATTGGTATACGGTGTCTTGTATTCTGTCACAGTTTAATCCAGATAGTACTGGTGCAGGCACCTTGACAGGTAGGACGGCGGTCCCGCTAGCCAGTTAGCGAGCATTGAGGGGTTACAAGGGGGGCAGGAGGCCCCCTGCATAGCGGGGGTGTAGGGGGGCGTAGCCCCGCGCTCGATTTTTTTTATTTGAGGGTAGTTTTGTATTTTCCGGATTAGGGTTTTTCGTTATATATTTGTAGCGAGGGTTTCTTTCTCTGTAATGCAAGCAATACTGAGAGGTGTGAGGACGAGCGCTGTAACTCTATTCTCCATTGATAGTGAAGCAGGATCTCATCTCGTCGAGGACATAGGCAATCTTGTCGAACCTCGTAAACCTGTGTGCATTGGTTGTTCTTGTTTTTCCATTATCTTCTGCATCGTTTTAAGGTTGCGTTTTTACACAATGCCTAGGACTACTGAATAAGGTAGAATCGAAAAGCCTTATTCACTATCTAAAACTAAAAGTCAAAGGCAAAAAGATCTATCATATACCTCTATTCTGTATAAAATTTATGGTTTCCATTGGTGCAAATCTTATCACCTCCATTTGAGATGAGAAGCAATTTCCCAAAATTCCTATCATTCATTACCTTTTGAATTTCATTTTACTTTTTAGTTTTAAAATTCCCATATGCCGTTGTGACATTTACTTTTGAATTATAGAATGTTTTTTTATGGGATAGTCATAAGTAATAAAACGAATCATGTTCCCAGCAACTTTACTTTTCAGGTTCCTATCATTCATTGTCTCGACCATCGTTGTCGTCTTTCATTGACCTCGGGTTCATCTGGCTACTCGTTGGGCAACATTTTCATCTTTTTCTTCTTTTAAGTGGCATTGCATACCGGAAGCTTTGGACGATACAAAGAACTTGAATCTCTCTGAAGAACCATCATACGGAATAAAAAACCCACCATGAACAGTTAAGTTAACCAAATCCTGCAACCAATATGAAAGACCTCTCACAATAAGATCTTTTGATTAAAGGAGCTGCAGATCTGATCGGAGGCGATGAACACCGTCTTTGATCAAAGGCTTATGGAAATCTTGATGAGAGTGGAGAATGCCACCAGTGAAATCTGATCTCCTGAGATCAAATGAACATCGAAACCCTAGAAATTGGGGCCATTGATAAAACTGTGGGGAAAAGCAATACATGGGGATGAGTTGCATTGACTCAGTAAAAATTCTGAGTTTCATGTGAATTGGCTAGACTTGGACTGAGTCTGGTCACATTTTGTACTGAACGAATCTTTATGACTCTTGACCATGTTTTCCATTTTTTGTGGTTTTCCAGCAGTGATTAATACCAGAAATCTTGCTAGGATATGTTAAATCTGTAAATTTCTGAATGTTTGGCTGTTTGATCCTCAGTCCATAATAGACCTTCGATCAGAATTTGAGCATAATCAGACAAGTCCTCTTTGAGTTATTCAAATTTCTCCTAATCTGGTTCTTACGCACTTTCCCTGCGATGCTGTAGCAAGCTGATCTCCCACTGGTTTGGGATTAGCACTGCATTATTCTCCTATCTACTTATAAAATTTCAGTCCAATCTGAATTATATGGGAGAAAAATAAAGTAAAGAATGGTCAAAAGTCAAAAGATGGGCTAAAAGACGGACTGTTGAGTTTAATTCTACATGTGGCTAATTTATTGCTACTCCACCTATCCATATGGTTGAAAATCACCACATCATCTTGGCCACGTGGCCAAAATTTGGAGGTCTGTTGTGCCAAGCCAGCCATTGAATCAATTTTTGCCTCCTATTTTTTGTTCATAGTTTTTATGACTCAAATTTTTTTATTTTTTTATTCTGAATTCTTGATCTATATCTTCCATTGAGTTCTAGACCTTGCTGTGATCTTTATTATTTGTTATGCAAATTGAACTTAATCATAGCTTGATCATCTTATTAATCAAGCGCTATTTCTCTCTAATTGACCCAGTTTATTTACCAAAGCTATCTGAGTCTCTAACCGTACGCAATTACTTGTTTTTCCCAATGCTGTGCTGATGCTGTTTAGTTCTTAATAAACTAAACACAACACCCATTTTTAATTCATTGATATGCCCTTATGCCCTAGTCAAAATTCTCATCAGCTTTATTCCGAGAATTGTTATATTTTTCTGACTAAGTTCCTTAGGTGTGGTTTCTTTAGGTGAGCACCCCTTGACAGGATTCCCCAGGTGGGCACAGTTGGTTGCTTTTGTCTGCCATGTGGCAGGTATATTGGTGCTCAAATTTTGTAGACCAGTTGTCCATGTCAAACTGGACTTGTTTGGTGAGTTTCAGCCCAACAGCTCTACACCATGTGGTACAATCAACTGGTCAAATTTGGTCAAAATTTGGACAATTAGAGGAAAGGTTCTACACATAGAGGGCCACATGGTCTCTTATCTATCCTATTATTAGAATTGCTGCATTGGCCCTCCACACTGGTTTGATGGCTGAAATGTACAGGGGGAGAAAATCCATTTGATTGTGTGCCATAAAGGTTAGGTAAGCCATAAAATCTGACATGTAGTCGGTCCAGAGGGGTGCTCTATCTGTTCAACAGTTAGATTATCCACATCTGCTTCCACATGGTTGAAATAGCCACTCTCCTGGAGAGGAATCTCTGGGTGTATTCACCTGGACAGGCTTATGCTATTTTGATTCTTTAACCTTAACTATGGCTGCTGTTAGAACTGTAATTTAATCTTAATTAATTTCCAAGTTAATCTACATCAAGAATGTTTTCATAAAATTTTAGATAATTTTTTACTTTCTTTCTGCTTTTGATTATTAGTTTTCTATATATCGAGGATAGTTAATGAATATTTATGCTTATGAGTTTTAGCTATCCATCAACAATTTTATTTCTCTTTTTCTTTACCTTGTTGAACTAATAAGAAGAATATTTTCAGCCTCTCAAATTTTCTTTGATCTGGCATGGTCACTGCAGTTAGAACTGCTACTGGTTTGGTGGGTTATTTGGTCCACTAGGAGTTGCTGTTTGCATTCACTAGATGCTTTTTGCTTGGTTTCTAACCCTGGGATGCCTAATCCACTTCTGCTGAACTCTGAAAACCTTCCACTTCATAGGCTCTCTGCATGCAAAGCAAAAACATAAGTAAAAACTAACTGTAACCCTAACTGGACTCATAATGCAAAAGCAATGGTGTCAAGGCCTCGAGTGTTTTCTTCATCTTTTACATTACCATTTGGGCATGTAGGTCACATTGTCATCCATGAGTGTGATAATGCCAATTTCATTAGATATAGTGATCTTAGATTCATTTCTTCAATACTATTTGACCAAGTATTGTCCTCATTTTGCAGGCAAGTTCTCCAAATTACACTTCTAGTCTGAGGCAGATCTTTCCAAATATCCAGCAAATTGATTCGGATGTATTTTCGTAAGAATCTTGGTGGCTTTGTACTTAACTGGTTGTTCAAAGAGAGGATGGTAGAATGCTGATTGCCTTCAAAGAGAAATTGAGCATTGATGATGCAAGTTTGTCATTTTTCCTTATGGACTTAACCCCTTGAATGTTCTATTTGAATTCTCAAAGCTTGCAGAAAAATTATGTAGATTGTAGGTTAAAAATTCTATTTAGTTCTTTCCGAAGGATACGGTTGATCATAGGCAAAGAAACTAGAGCAACTTGAAGGCCAGGGGCTGTGCGAGTGTTCTGTGCTTGTTTTCATACATACATTAAAAAAGAGGGGAAAAACAAAGAAGCCAAGTTTTGAACTTCCTCAACACTCATGTATTTGAGCTTGTGCTTGCCATGTTGCACGTTGTACTTTATTTAAGCTTTGTTATTTCTCATGCAACTGTGAAAAGTGATGTTTTTGACCTTCATATGATTTATTTGGATCTTGTTTCTTTGTACAAGCTCCTTCCCAGTTTTGTATCTGTTAGTTTAGTACATGGTGGGTCATGATTGAGATTTGAGAGCGTCTTTGAAATTTTCTACAACAACAAACACCATCTCTCTCTCTCTCTCTCTCTAGGCATCTGTCTATGTAAAAGGGGGTTGTTAGTGCCTTGAGGATGTTTAAGTTTAGAGAAACCCACTGCTACATTCTTATATATACTCCTTCGTATATGAATAATGTCCAAAGTGCCCTTGGTTTGTTCTAAAGTTCCGTCCAAGTGTTAGAACCCATAAGTGTAGGGATTCTCTCTTCACCATGAGTGAAGCAAACTGTTTGCTGTTTGGTATGTCTTTTTGGAAAATATTTTCGAATTAAAATGCATTATGAAGCAAGAAAATAAAAAAGAATCAGATTTTTGAATGTGTTATAGACTTAGATATTTCGAGAATGTGTATCAAACACAACCTTGAATTTCATTTTAAGGTGATCTATATGTGGCTGGAGTATAATAACATCTACCACACCAAGCCAATAAGTGCACAGGAGTGGCCTCACGACTTGTAAACCGGGGGAGTTCATATGGTCAGTGAGAAGGGAGTGGGAGAAAAACATCCTTTTTTTGTTTCGTAGGAGTCTTCTAAGTATTTTGCTTTCCTTGGAAAACTTTCTGTAAGTGGCCTGGATTTTTTTTTTTTCTATCTGCTCACCGGTCCTTTCACGTAGTTTTTTCTGAATTTTGAATGGTATTCAAGATACTTTGTTTTCGAATATCTAACAAATCACTTAATGAAAGTAGACTATCTTGTCAAAAATTCATGATCTTTTTTTGAATCTCCTAGAATTCCCTGACAATCACTCTTAACACGCTTTGAATGCACACTCATTGATAACCTCATATCTTACACTAGGGTAATAGTGAGGAAAATTGTCACTTCATGATCCATATAATTTTTTTTCAAGTGGTACGATGATGCGGTCGATGTTGATTGTGACCGTTGGATAGAAAGCGGCTTGGATTAATTTTGTGTCAAATTTCAATTTCAAATTCAATTAGATGCCCTCCCATGTATGTTCACGCATCCATGTATTTGAGCCGCCTATGTATTGCGATGCATCCTCTTGTATCGCTGCTGCAACCCCTCCCCCACCTTGATACGAACTGTGCTTAACTAAATTGGTTGGTTTCGATCGGTTTTGAGCACCTTGAAATACCTGGTAGTGTGGAACCTCCATTGCCTACATTGGTTTAAGAGTAGTAACGGATACTCCTCACATTTCTCTCTGTCATCTCCTTAATATATGTTCTCTATTTGGGTTGGTTCTGTTAGCATGTTCTTCTGATTGTACATTGCTTAGTTATATGCTTAGTTTTATTAGATATCTGTTTATTGCCAACTCTGAGTATTGACCCCAATTATTCTTATCGGTGTATGTCCTGTTTTTTTTTTTTTACATGGTTTATCACTGTTTAGTTATCTCACTTTTGGTGACCCTAATTGAATTTAACTGCACAATTTCTTTATACCACCAGTGAGCTCTTGACTTACTGCTTACAGGGTTCTTATTTCAATACTGTCTAGACATTTGATTATCGTTGACTCTAATTGATTGCATCATCGTTTTCCATTGTTTCTAATTCATAACTTGGTTTAGCAATTCTTTATGGGAAAAAAAAATTGTTTACTGCTAACTCTAACGGAGTTTAAGATTGTAATTCATTTGATACATCTCGGATAGACTTCAGGTTTGTGATATGTACTTCGCTCTTTTATGTTGAGACCTTTTATTCTTTTGTATTAGGAGACATCTTCCTTTTATTTCTTATTATATTTATATGCCTATATTTTTGGTGCGTCAGGTAGGCAGCCGATACCATATTATATCCAACCAATCCACCCTTTGCATGGATCCACGTATCTCTTACTCACATTTTATCCCTTTCTGTGTCCTATCTCTGTTTTCCATGTTATTAGGGCATCCCACACAAACGACACACGGTATCAATCTACTTTGCAACAAGTTCAAGAGCGTGTTAAGAAAGTTAATAATATAAGGAGGATTCAATGTGCTTCCTAGAACAATGGTTCTTTGACGAGCAAGAGTTTGGAATTGATTAACATTGCATGTATCCAAGAGACTAGATGGAAAGGGAAGAAAGCTAAGATGTTGGACGACTTTAAACTTTGATATTTGGGAGACCAAAGTGGAAGAGGTGGAGTTGGCATAGTGGTGGATAAAGACTTGAAGAATGACGTGGTAGATGTTAAAAGAGTGGGGAACATGATCATATCCTTAAAACTAGTGTTAGATAAAGAAGTGGTCAACATTATTAGTGCTTATGTTCCACAAGCAGGATTGGATGAAAGTTACAAGCTACAATTTTGGGAACACATGGATGAATTGATGTATAGTTTTAGACCGGATGAAAAGATTATTATGGGAGGCGACCTGAACGACCACATTGGGAAGGATAGGAGAGGTTATGGAGTTGGGGAGAGGAATGAGGAGGGAACCTCAGTTCTGTACTTCGCAACCGCCTATGATCTATCCATCGCTAACACCCTTTTTGCTAAAAGGGAAGAACACTTAATTACTTACAAAAGTGGACGACATTCCAGTCAAATAGACTTCTTCCTCACTAGAAGGCCTAACAGATGGACATGAAAGGATTGTAAGGTCATACTTGGGGAGAGTTTAACCTCTCAACATAGATTGTTGATCCTAGACATGTGCTTCCGTTTACTGAAGAAGAAAACAAGGAACCAAGTGTGCCCTAAAGTCAGGTGGTGGAGATTGAAAGGAGAGTCAGTGAGGTTCTTTAAAGATAATGTGATGAAGCATGGAAAGTGGGATTGTGAAGGGGACGCAAACACGATGTGGAATGAAATGACAGATTGCATTAAGAAAATTGCTAAGTAGGTTTTAGGGTTGGCTAGGGGTACTAAGTTGGCCCCTAGAGAGACTTGTTGGTGGGATGTTGAGGTCCAAGCTGCCATCAAGAATAAGAAAGATAATTTTAAAATTTGGCAAAGGACTAGGAAAGTAGAAGATAAAGAGAGATATAAGGCCGCCAGGAACGAAGTAAGAAAGATTGTATGGAAAGCAAGGGTGAGAAAATATGATGGTTTCCACAACAATTTAAATACTAAGGAAGGGGAAATGGCTATCTATAAGATAGCTAAAATTCAAGAAAGGAAGAGTAGGGATCTTGACCAAGTTTGATGTATTAAGAATGAGGATGGTAGAGTGCTTGTGAAGGATGAAGACATAAAGAGGAGATGGGACGAGTATTTTTGTAACCTGCTTAATGGATACAATACCAATAGGAGTGGTTCGAGTAGCTTGCTCCACAACAGGAATCATAGGTATGTACGCAAGATAGGAGTGATCGAGGTTAAAGAAGCCCTAAGGAAGATGAAAATAGGAAAGACAGCAGGTCCGAATGAGGTTCCTATTGAAGTGTGGAAGAGTTTAGGAGCACATGGAGTGGTTTGGTTAACCAATTTGTTTAACAAAATTATGAACTCGAAAAAGATGCTTGATGAGTGGAGGAGAAGCATTATTGTCCCAATTTACAAGAATAAAGACGATATCCAGAGCTGCAACAACTACAGCGGCATAAAACTTATGAGTCATCTAATGAAACAATAGGAGAAGGTAATTGAAGTTCGCTTAAAAAGAAAAACTATTATCTTAGGGAACCAATTCGGTTTCATGCATGGGAGATCTACTACGGAAGCGATCTACCTTCTTAGGAGATTTATGGAAAAATCCAGAACTTACAAGAGGGATCTCCATATGATCTTCATCGACCTTGAAAAGGCCTATGACAGAGTTCCCAGAGATTTAATATGACAAGTTTTAGAGGAAAAAGAAGTGTCAAGTAATTACGTGGATATAATTAAAGACATGTATAGAAATGTGTTGACTAGTGTGAGATTTGTGGGAGGCCAAGGTGTTGAGTTCCCAATTAATATTGGGTTACATCAAGGATCGGCTATAAGCCCCTACCTATCTACACTTGTCATAGATAATTTAACTAGGAATATTCAAGGAGAGGTCCAGTGGTGTATGCTTTTTGCAGATGATATTGTTCTGGTCAGTGAAACAGTGCCAGAGATTAATGATAAGTTGGAACTATGGAGATATACTTCGGAATCGAGAGGTCTCAAGATAAGTAGAACAAAGATGAAATATATAAGATTTAACTTCAGTCGATCAAGGATTGATAGCGAGGAAGTGAAAATTGAAGAGAGAGAGATCCTGCAAAGTGTCTGTTTCTGATATCTGGGTTCTACATTAAACAAAGAAGGTGAGATTGATGATGATGTTTCCCCCAGAATTAAAGTAGGATGGATGAAATGGAAAGGGGCGTCTGGAGTGTTATGCGATCGACGTATTCTTCTAAAGCTCAAAGAAAAATTCTACAAGACTGCCATAAGACCAGCTATGATGTATGGTGCAAAATGTTGGGTAGTTAAGAAGCCTAACATAGATAAGTTGAGTGTGACCGAGATGAGGATGTTAAGATGGATGCGCGGCAAAACCCTGAGAGATAGAATAAGAAATGACCAGGTTAGATCGAATTTGGGAGTTGCCCCAATCCAAGATAAGCTCAGAGAATGTCGATTGCGATGGTTTCTTCATGTCCAAAGGAGGCCCTTGGGTGCCTCAGTACGGAGGAGTGACCAGATGCAAATGTATGGAGCTAAAAGGACTAGGGGCAGGCAAAAAATGACCATTGACGAGTTAGTTAGAAGTGACATGCAAAAGTTAAGTCTTCACCCGAGTATGGCATCTAACAGGGTTGTCTGGAGGGTTAAGATCCGAGTTTCAGATTGTTTATGAGTGGGATGCCCCAAAGTCGTTTTTTTTGTTCCAAATACCTGTAGATCCATGTAGCCGACCCCATTTAGTTGGGATAAGGCTAAGCTTTGTTGTTATTGTTGTTGCCTCTTGTAGATGCTTCATCCTGACTTGTACTTTCCTGCAGATGCTTTAACCTAATAAATAGGGAAAAGCTCATTTGAACGGTCTTTTCTTGATTAATATCAAGATTGCCAATCTCATTGTTCCACATAAAATGATGATGTGATACTTTTAACCATTTTATAGCACATCGCTCGGAGTAGCCACATGTCAAGTTTTATACGCATAATAGATGTTTCTTTCTTAACCCTCCACTAACACCGTGGTCTATTGTACATTCACTTTTCAAGTGTTGTGTGGATACTGTTAACCTTAACGCTTGTTGGAACTCTAGTCCGTCTCCCAACCATGCCCATTTCTGATTATTATGATCTGCCAACTATGGATCATCCAATACTTATTTGTGATGGATTCCATGATCCTATTTCCTATTTACTAGGATGGGTTGTTCTTGTACATTCCAACTTTCATTCTTTTTGTACAGGTCATGGTTTAACATGAGCCTATTGGAATCTAAAACTAGGAGTGTCTTGCAAGGGCTGCGATATGCAATGAATCATGGATTCAAGGATGTAGAAGTGTGGTGGGATACAAATGTTCTTGTATCTTCGTTACAATATCGATGTCAGGTTGGGTGGCCGCTGGAATGTATTTGTACTTATGAAATTTAGAACAAAGTATAATCTTCACTTATGTGTGTTGGTTGTTGTATTATACTGTCTTCATTGCAAATACCAAATCCAAAACAAAGTTAGGAAATGTCAGTGGGGCTGAATTGTGCCACCCTTCACTCTCTTTAAGACCTTAGTCCCCCTACTAGTGCAATCGGGTTGGTGTAAGCTGATCTCCCAAGATACAACAACCCTATTGGCCCTCTAATCCACGTGCACTCGCTGACCAGGCTCCATCAGGACACTGCCCCACGTTCAATTCCAAAATGAACAAAAGAAAAAATCGAAGGAGAGAAAGAGAAAGAGAGAGAGATGTGGATGCTATGGAGCTTCCTATTTAAAGAGGTGACGATGCCCTTCCAAGGAATCCCTTTGAAGGGGTATGCACTTCAATGGTCTAGATTGAATCTTGAAAAAAAATTCCATATCCGTGCATATAGATAAAGTTAGGAGATGTTGGTGGGGTTGAGTTGGATCACCGGTCACTCTCCTTAAGACCTTAGTACCCCTCTTGGTTAAGGATGTAAATAGATAGTCGAAATCCGAATTTGAATTCGTATTCATATTCGTTTAGGGGTATTCGTATCTGGTAAAAGGGTATCTGAATTAAAATATGAATTATCCAAAAAATAATTATCTGATTCGATTAAATAATCAATTAATAATTTTGTAGGTTCTTGAAGTTTAAACCGGTTCTATAGAATGAGGAAAAGAGTTAAAACAATTAAAAAGAGGGATTAAGAGCAAATTACATTCATTGGGGGAGGAAGGTCCGGATTACACAAGTTAGAGAGTAAACGAATAGTTGAAAATTTGAATTCGATCTGTATCCATATTCGTTTAGGGGTATCTGTATCCGATCAAGAAATATCCAGATCCAAACACATCCGATCCGAATTCGATTCATATTGATCCGATCTGTTTACATCTTTACTCCTAGTGCAACCAGGTTAGTGTGAACTAGTCTCCAAGATATAACAGCCCTATTGGCCATCTAGTTTACATGCATTCGCTGATCAAGCTTGATCATGATATTGTGGGAAAGAGTATGAAAATTGTACATAGAGGTGACGATGCCCTTTCGAGGCATCCCTTTGAAGGAGTATGCACTTCAACAGTCTAGATTGAATCTTAGAAAAAGATTCTATATCCGTATATACAGATACATCCATGTGAAGACACATTACTAAGGTTATGCGAAGGCAACATCCCAAGGCACTCATTCACTACATGGAGATGTTTAGTTGATGTTCTTCCAACAAAAGACTAGCTCATCAAAAGGAAGATGAATATTAACCCTCAATGCATTTTCTGTTGGGCAGGTATGGAAAGTAAAAATAATTTATTTTTTGAATGTCAGTTTACATATGCTTTATGAGGGAAGGTATCTCTATTATGCATTCAAGATGGGAAGAAATCAGATAGTGTCATGGAAATTTCATTATGGGTGAAAAATGATTTTGTGAAAGTGATCCTTTAAAAGTAGTGGGGAGGTTAGTTTTCTATGCCACAGTTCATCACATATGGCAAGAAAGAAATTTTAGGATCTTCAAATAAAAAAAATGAACCATTTCATAGATTATTGATGCCATAATTTCAGAAGTTAAGTTGAAATGTTCATGTTTGAGATTTATGGCTGATTGCAACCATAGGAACTAGTTCTTAATAACAACTTGGGGAATCAAAATCACTTGGAGAGCAGTGATTCCTAGAGCTTGTTGCTGGTTCCAGCCACTAGAGAACATGATAGCATTGCATTGTGATGGTTTCCTTACACATGACAAAACATCATATGGAGGGCTGATTAGAGATAGGGTGGGGGTACCTATTATAGCTTTTGTAGGTATGGGATAAAATTCAAGTATTTTGTATCTGGAATTACAGGCTATATTCAGAGGAATCACCATTTGTGTTGAAAAGAATATCATGGAGGTGTCCATTCGGTCAGATTCAAAACTGGCTATTGATATTTTAAATGGTGTGATAGAAGGACCTTGGCAAGCCAGAGTTATTAAAAGTGAAATGTCCAAATCACTAGCAAGGAAGGAGTTCAAGCATATTTGGAGGGAGATAAATAAACTAGCTAATTTTATGGCATCATATGCAACATGCCAGGGGGAGACTATTATTCAGGCTCAAGATTTTCCAGATGAGCTGAATAATTTGGTAAGCGATGATTCGGAGTTTAAAGTCTACTAGTTGCACCAATGTCATCGCTGAAACACTGTTCACAAGCTAGGTCAAAAAACGGAGCCTGATCCGCATCCCTACAAGGTTGGATGGGTGCACAATAATCTGAAACTACCGGGATCAATCACCATATTACACAAGTTATCGTTGCATCGCACTATACATTGTAATCTTTGATTTTGATTCCCTATTGTAATGCAGGATCTGTCCTGCTTGGTTTAAAGGGGCCTATTTTCTTTTCTTTTGGTCTGTCCAAAGAAGGAGATTAAGGCTGCCTTACTTTGCATTTTCTTTTCTTCTTAATACATACACATCACTTATTAAAAAAAAAAGGTCAAATATCCCTCGCCCTGGCTTGAAAAACTCACCTCAAACCACCCCCATGTGAAAGGGGAGTGTCTTTAAGGGCTCAGACACTTAATATAATCCACATCTATGTATCTCTTCCTTTCACTCTCCCAAAACTATTGTGAGACTAAATTCTCAAAGCCCAGAACACACCTATGTGGGAGGACAAAGGTAAAGCACAAAAAGCAGATAAAAAGTACTTCTTGAAACAACTTTTTAGGAAAGGTTTTTTCAAACTTCCAACGATTTATCCATCTTCTCTATTTGTAAGATGATGAATTTAAATCTAACTTTAAATGATACTTATACGATTTCTATAGCCAGTAGTGCAGCTGCTATGCGCTGCTAAGGCTAGGGGCTTTAAAGATGACAGCCATTGCAGTAGATGATGTAGTTAGGTTTGTATGCTACTAAGTTGATTTTTCTTTGATCTCTCTAGGGGGGAAAAAAAAAAAGACAAATCAAATATCTTCCCATGTATGAGTATGCTTCTCGTGTATGTCCATGCATGTCTATGGTATTTCGACCACTATTATGAACTCTACCACAGTGCTGAATTTTAAAACATCTATTTCACCACATGACAAATTTTGTTTCATGATGAAATTTTATTTGAGTGCAAGGTACCGTAAGGTCTATCTATCAACAAATTTGTGATCCATCCTATAAATTGCATAATAGATATTTAGACCATCTTGATAAGCTTATCAATGTAGACCCTATAGTGATTCTGGCTTGCACCCTCCTACATTGATACATTTTCTTTTTCTTATTAAAAACCCATAAAATAGTAGAACAGTCAAGTATACCAATCTTAATTAATGGTCTGGCACTTAGGTTTTCTAGCAAAAATGTGTACTAGCTCAACACAATCCCTACACATATAATATTTACCAAAAAAATAAAGAAATCATGCTTTACTGAACCTATTATATATGTGTACCAGAAAGGTATTATGTAGTTTTATTTTCTAACTTATGTAGACATGCCATGTATAATTGTTTTATAAAGTTTTCAGCCCACTCCAACTTCCCCCCGGACTCTGACAACATTCTTGAGTTTGTTCCATGATCATTATTGGTAATTATTACAAAAGCTTCCATTTCCATTTTAGTTTTGTTCTAAGTTTCATTTCTAATCCCTTTACTACTAACCACATAGAGTCTTAAGGCGAAAGATTTCATTCTTGACGTACACGTCTAGATAAAAGGGATTCTAAAACTCATTTTGCATACTTTCTGAGTTAGCTGCATGATGATTAGGAAATTTTACAAAAGCTTTCACTTCGGTTTTGTTTTAGTTTTATTTCCTTTCACTTCAATTCCAACCGGATGGAGTTTAGAGGTTGAAAGATTCGTTTATGAATGTCGACATGTATTAAAACTGCCGGACTCTAAAACTTTTTTTCTAATATCCTTTAATATCCAATTAATATTTTTTATCCAATCACCACTGCCCTTTAATGGGTCTACCTCGGGTAGGGTAGAGTCCAATAATGGTCAAGTTTTTCCTTTATTTGAATTTAAAATTTTCAATATGCACCTACTCTTTAAGTGCATGTTACTCAATATGAGAATCAGCAATGGCACATTTATAGATATACAAAGCCTGGTAGAGGATTCTTTCCACATGCTATGAGAACTTGAAGAGCAAGTGGAAGGAAGATGTTGAAGTTGAGAAGCTTAAGCCTTATAATCGTGCAGAGACAGAAACTATCTTGTTTTCCTTATGAGTTAGAACGAAAGAAGATTTATAGATAAACTTGGGGCCCGTTTGATAACGGTTCTGCCGTTTCTGTTTCAAGAAATGGCCGAAACAAAAATTCCCGTTTTTGGGAACAGAAACGGATTTGAAGGTGTTTGACAAATCTTGTTTTCGGAAACGTTTCCTGTAGGAAATGGTGTTTGATAAAAGTTGTTTATGGAAACATTTCCCACTTTTTTTTTTTCATTTGATTTTTTCTCCCCATTAATCATGCTTAACCCAAGAAAGTTAATTTTAAAAGATAAACCTAACCCAACTAGATATTATACAGTGCAATTAATCGAAATATATCAAATGTCTAACTTCGTCTTCAGCAACGTTTCATGATCATCTAACTATCATCTTTTTTAATGTCCAAATTCTTAACTGCATCAAGGATATCAGTATATATCCTACTCTTTTCTTCAGAAACATCCATCTCATTTTTCAATAATTTATATCTCTCCTCTTCAACTTTGATTGCTCTTTCCAAGTACCCCCGGACAAACTCAGAGGATGATGATGATGGAGAAGAGTGGCCTTTAACCGTCGAATTGCTTGTTCTACATCCGGATGATCTTGTAGTTGATGAATTACAGTCACTATAAATCCATCGCAAAAACGTGCATCCTCGATCTTGGCCTTGTAATTATCTTCAATTGAATTGGAACAATAATTTATAGAACGTATATAATAGGTTGTTTAAAATATGAAAAATAGTTATACCCCGGTAGACTTAGGACAACACCAGAATCGATGATTAAAGTTTTCCGAGGTCTTCGCGACGCGTACCTTACACTGTCCTTTGCCACAGTCACATAATCGAAATTCATCTACCCACATAAAAAATTCATTATGCCTTAGACATTTGAAATATGCTTTACCTCTATTAGGCCCTTGTTTTGTTGTGAATTTATCGCACAAACTATTACAGTATTCACATCTAGCCAGTATAGTGTCACTTGAAGACATCTGTAGAGTACAAATTATGCTTATCAAATCGAAGTATCATGTATGAGGATAAGTGGTATGAGTAAAGGCATCTCACAATCACATTCAACAACATCTATGATAGCACACCACCCATTCAAATAAATAATACTGTGGTAAACAACAACATTATCAAGTATGTAACCACAATAAGCTTCATCTTACATTAATCAACAACTTTTACAAAGGTATAATATGTCAAATCCTGGCTATCATCGACAAAATTTACGATCCACCAAACGGGATCATAGCCATTCTCCTCGATATAGCCAATTGATTAGTTCTATTGAGGCGTACTAATGACATTTCTCTCGCCGAGCATCTCTGCGTCGCATCAGAAGTTGACGCATAGTACACCACAAGATCGGGATTCATATGGTCATCAATAGCTTGTTCACTTCCAAGTTCATTAAATAACTGATGTTGAATTGCTTGTTCCTTGATGTAATTGTGGAGCCCACAACAGGCAACTATGATCTTTGTTTGATCTTCTATATTGTAGACCTTCATACTCCTTAACATATGAAATCTATTTTTCAAGACACCGAACATTATTTCAATAACATTTCGCAGTGACGAGTGTTTATGATTAAACAATTCCTTCGCTGTTCTAGACCCAGGTCTACCCTCACCGTAATCCTGTAAGTGATACATTTCTCCCTGGAATGGCACCAAATACCCCAGTTGATTTGCATACCCTAAGTCAACCGCATAATACTTGCATTGTATATAGAGACAAAAATGTACGGGCTTAGATATGTACTCCATATCATACTTTTACAAAATGCCAAACAAAAATTCATACAATATTAGTACCTGGTGCCGGATGAGGGAACCTAAAGTAACATTCGTTCTTGCTTCTTCAAAAATCCGGGCGTCATGTGCACTACCTTTTCAACTCGCATACACAAAAGTGAATTGCATGTCGAATGAATATGCACACATAACGTTCTACGTGATCAGACCCTTTCGATTTCGATACCGTGCTTCCTCCGACCTAGCTACGATGGCACTGATGTGGGTGCCGTCAATAGATCCAATGCAATCCTAGTTTTCAGTCCATATATGTTAGTCCAATATATCCACCTAAAGTGCATCGAAATTTTAGGAAAAACACAAGCATAAATTCAATAAATCAAGATAGTTGGTTACTTTAAAGTATGGATAGAACTTTGGATTGTGGATAATCTCTGGCGCCACCACTTGGAAATTCGGTGGCCTAATTGTCTCATGCGACAGATGTAGCATAGCTTCTAATACCATGTGAAAGACAACACTAATCGTCTGTCCCGACCTCTGAAATCTCTATTGTGTTTATCTGTTACTCAATCCTTGGCCTACTATCATGAGAAACATTGCAAGCTGCTCATCTACCCGAATGTAACGGATGTTTTCTAACCAACTTCTATGTACCATTCTATCTCGTAGATTGAGGAAGACATGTCTTTCAACTCTAAACTCGCGGTAGCATACATCTGCATGTCCTGCGAGAACTTCTGCTACCATTACAACACCAGTGTGACTACTATCATTCAAAGGTTCTCTTATCCTATATGTACTTAGCAGATTTTGGAATTGATATAATATAACCATGTCGTCGTCATCACTAGATGACCACGTGTCGTTGGTTTCAGGGTCATTTGACATCCCTGTGATTATGATCAAATTCAGTATGCCAGAATCTTAACTACGCTATATGTACTATGGCTAGTATTACTTGAAATGAAAAATAAAATAAAATAACATCCTACAATACTAAAAGCCTAATAAGTCAGACACATTACCTTTCCTGAATATATATGCGAACATATGAATATTAACATGCAATAAGTAGTGAATTGATATATCATCAAACAAATAGTTACTCCATGATCATAAATATGAACCATAATCATTACCTGTCCATATTCCATTATATGTCACATCCTATATTAAAAAGTTAACAAAAAACATCTACGAATCCGACATAAAACCATAAAACACAAGCAACATCTTCCTAAAGTATCAACATCCCGGTCAGTTCATAACAAACATATGTTAGAAAGAGGAATATAAAAGTCCCAGAAATAAAACCAACTCAACTAGCTCAAATCAGTTATGAAAAGTCCATACAATCTCCAACCCAACCAGCTCAATTTCTGAAAAGACCACGAAATAAAACCAACTGAAGCAGCTCACGAGATATCCTTCAAGTGCTGGATCATCCATAACCTCCTGTCAGCCCTAACTTCCACGAATGACAAGCGCCAACCAAGATCACTATGTATCTTACGCTGAGCGAAGACATACAAATCCGATGGAAGCTCTTCTAAAGTGTCAAGGAGCTTCTGACAACTCATAATACTATATGGCCCGTCATACATTGGATCTGGAGGTCGGACAACGGCTGAAGTGGCAGATGAGTTTCCCTTATCCATCCTCCATCTCACAAATTCCCTGAAGTCCTGTGCAAAGCTCATGAGTGTGCGTGTCTGACTCTTCCTCCTACGATCCATAGGAGTCCTGTCAATTTGCCGCCTAGGAGGAGCTGAATTGTCGGGTTCACCACTACAACCTTCACTTACATCCAATTCAGTGTCTTAAAATTCATCATCATCAACAACAACATTAGTGGACCTAGGAGTGTATGCTGTAGTCTGTGATAACCCTCTATCCCCATGGGCACTGGAGTCGGAGAATATCTCTAACAACTCCGGCCACCATGGTAGACTTTCTCTCCTGTATTTCGCCCACTCTTTGTTTTCCTGTAATCCAAAGCAGTTTGTATAAGTAATCAACAAGGGTCGTATCAGTAGTACATTTTCATACATATCTAAATCGAATAAAATATTCATACTTTAATTGTAGATTCCCACACAGAGTCTCCCATTGTCGCAGTCCTTGCATTTGCATCCCATCTGAATCCCATCGTTTCTAGCAAATGCCTGAAGCTGTTGTACTACCTTCGTAACTTGTTCATTTTCTTACGCAGCTGCTCCCTTGCAAACGACTGACTGAGTTCATGTTCTAAACCTTTCTTACCATTATCCCACCCCACCTTTGTGAAGGTGGAATTGGTCTTTTGACCTTTCCGGACATTCTCAACCATATGGTTGATGAATGCTCTAACCTCAGTCTCATTCCATATAATAGTACTGCTTTTGGGGGTGGGGGTTCTTGGAGATCTAATGTCGCTGAAGATGTAAATTAGTTGCATTCCAAATATGTAAATTAGTTGCATTCACATAAATTGTGCTTATACAATAACAAACTTGATGAACGTATAGGATCATACTTGCATCAATATAACTTCTATCAATGATATATAAAAAAGTTGTGTTTTGAAAAAAAAAAAAAAAAGAAAATATAAGGATGTGCAAATATATCAAATGCATTATATTCACATCTAAACACGCAATCCTTAAATAGTGTAGGGGGTTAAAAAATAACTTACTTTTTTTTTGTAAGCAAAGGAATGATGTTAAAGACTCCAATGTAGCAACTCTCTTCCCCCCAACCCTTTCCTAGAAGAAAGTGCATTCAGTAAAACACCAAGAACCACATCTGAATAATCAGACTAGTTTCTTCACCACACGCTGATCACTAATTTCTAGCAACATTTCCAACCCTATGCAATCATATGGATGTCACTAAAGCTCCAACCTTACCATATAAAATGTCATCAATGCATCAAAACATAGACAATAGGGATAAAGGAGAAAAAAAGGAACCGAAAGGGGGCTTTGGACAACGTACTGTAGCATTGCAAGTGTAAAATGCTCAATTTTATAACAATTTCATCAAATCACCCACCATGGACCAGAAAATAAAGAGCTCCAATTCATCAGAGACAAGAGAATGACCCCCCAACACCTCCACGTAGAATGAAAGGGGGAAGGATTCCAAACCCAGTCCTTTCCTATTATAAATCATGCATCTGGATGTTTCAAGACTCCAAATTTGATAATCAATTTGACCAGGAAGACCTTAGCAGAACCAAAATTTCATAGTATTCTAACGATCTGAAATAGATTTTAACAATAGTAACACCATGTAACATCTCAAAAAACAAAAAATTTCAACGGGACCTACAATTTCGAGTTCCAGCTTAATTAGTAAGTTAAACCAAGCAAAACCACCCCCGCCCCAATTCAAAAAAAAAAATAAAAGAAAAATTTTGTCTTACAACATGAAAATAAATTAAACGCAAACTATAATTTTAACGGAAACTATATACGAAGCGGAAAGCACAAAAGAAACTACTCTCCAACTGTTCTATCACCAGAAAAATCACAAAATTATTTACCGAGGAATGGAAAAGAGAAATCAAAGCAAGCCAACTTGAAGCTCCTACCAACAAATTCTTTCAATTTTTCTATCAATGAAAACAGAAACAGAGCAATGGCCAAAAATCCCATAAGCAATGGTGCCTCTTTTCCTCAATAAGAAACTTTCACATACCTTCAAAAATGGGTAGGGTATTGAACGATGGTTGCGAAGGATTTTCACTAATTCCAGTCACACAACGGAGTTATATGAACAATCGACGATACAAGAGACCGACCGACCTTGAATCCTCAACCTATAATTGGGTGTTGAACTGTGTTAGAGAGAGAAAGTCTGATGAGTTCAAATCTACATCTACTGGAAGGGAAGATCATGGAAAACCCTAAGTCAGGAAGGGACGTCGGAACCCAGAAGAGAGGCGGGCTAGCTAGCAATAGACAATTATCAGGGTAGGGAATCAATAGTTAAAAAAATCCAAAGGTACATATCGAGGGCACCAACGGCTAAAATGCACACCACGCAAATCCAGTCGCACAGAGCAACGATCTTGAACAATCGGAGGTGAAATAGGTCTCCCGAAGTCGTACTTTAAAGCTGATCTCTGCAACCCTCTTGCAATGGTAGTAGGTCACGGGAGCGTCTTTGCAACCAGCTCTTGCAGCGGTACTAGTTCACTGGAGCTCGAACGTACGACACTGTTCTGAAAACCGAGCGTCTCTGGATCGTCCTGTGCCTTCACGAGAGGGGAATCACATGGTTTTTACCTGCAAAAACTGTAGGAGGCAGCATCGGTTTGTGGATAAGTTCGGAGGTGGGAGGAGGAGTAGAGGCGTGCGTCTCTTGTTGAAGGAAATGGTGTTCGAAATAGGGCAGCGTCTTTTGATCGAGGGTGGGTGGGTTTTTTGAGCCCAAACATGGTTTGTGAAACGACGAAACATGTTTGGGTCGTTTCGTCAAAATTGGTTTTTGAACCATAAATCAAAAAAAAATTCTATTTCTATTCCTAGAAATAGGTGAAACGAAACGGGTTTACTAGACGCTTTTCTTCCCGTTTCTACGTTTCTTGAAACAAAAAACCACAGAAATAGCTGAAATGAACCGTTATCAAACGGGCCCTTGATAAGAGACCCATGACCCAACTACCCAAAAAAAAAAAAATCAAAGATTAGCACCATGGAAACACATAAGGTTTAACTTTGCATTGTTTCTCATCCTTAATGTTATCATCAACATCAAAGATGGGTGGGGGTGGGGGAGTAGGTATTGGCACCAACATAGAGGAAACCTAAGTGAGATTCACTTTGCATAATCACAGGATGCAGATGGTATTGGTGGAAATCGATACCAATCGGATCTTCAAGATTTAAATCCCTAAGGAGGAATGCAGAGTTCCTTAGAATCATAGTTGCTTACCAGAAAACAAGGTGGATCATGAGTTGCCAGTAGCCGCAGGTGTGGAAGAAGCCCCCAAGCCAAGCCTTGAAGAATCTCCTGCCGATGATGATGTTTATGAAGTTCAAAGGGGAGAGAGAGAGAGAGATGTGAGTAAGAAGAAAGGGGTAAAAAAAATAATGGAAGGAGAGAAAGAGTTTTAGTAAGAAAAGGAAAGAAGGAGTTTTAATAAAAAAATGAAAGTGGATAAAATCTTGTGAGAGTGCGAGGGAGAGAAAGAGCTTTAGTAAAAAAAGCAAAGTGGATAATGGGAAAAATCATGTTTGTGAGAGTGGAAGGGAGAGAGAGATTTAGTAAAAAAACTAGGAAAGTGGATAATGGGCAAAAACTAGGAAAGTGGATTCGCTAGTTTGTGCTTTTATATAACAGTATGGTATATTCTTACACTCGCCCAAACCCATTGTGAGACTACGCTCCCGAAGTCAAGAACACACCTATGTGGCTGGACAAAGGTAAAGCACAAAAAACAGATAAAAAGTACATTTTGAAACAACTTTTTAGGAGAGGTTTTTCGAAAGTTCCAACCGTTTTGATACTCTTTTATCCATATTCTCTATTTGTAAGATGATGAATTTAAATCCAACTTTAAATGATACTTATACGATTTCTATACCCAGTAGTGCAACTGCTAAGGTTAGGGGCTTCAAAGATGAAAACCATTGTGGTAGATGATGTAGTTAGGTTTGTATACTACTAAGTTGATTTTTCTTTGATCTCTCTAAAAAAAAGAAAAAAAAAGACAAATCAAATATCTTCCCATGTATGCCCATGCATGTCTATGGTACTTCAACAACCATTATGCACTCTTAACATAGTGCTGAATTTTAAAATTTCTATTTCGCCACATGACAAATTTTGTTTTACGATGAAATTTTATTTGAGAGCAAGATACCTTAAAGTCTATCTATCAACAAATTTGTGATCCATCCCGTAAATTACATAATAGATATTTAGACATCTTGGTAAACTTATCAATGTAGACCCTATGGTGATTCTGGCTTGTACCCTCCTACATGGATGCCTCATTGATGCCTTTTCTTTTTCTTATTAAAAACTCATAAAATAGTAGAACACTCAAGTATACCAATCGTAATTAATGGTCCGGCACCTAGGTTCTCTAGCAAAATTGTGCACTAGCTCAACACAATCCCTACATATATAATATTTATCAAAAAAGAAAAAGAAATCATGCTTTGCTGAACCTTTTATGTGTACCAAAAGGTATTATGTAGATTTATTTTCTTACTTATGTAGCAGTGGACAGGCCATGTGTAAATGCTTTATAAAGTTTCAGCCCACTCCACCTTCCCCACAATCTCTGACTTCCATGATCATTATTGGTAACTATTACAAAAGCTTCCATTTCCATTTTAGTTTTGTTCTGAGTTCCATTTCTAATCACTTTGCTTCCAAGTTCCAACCACCACATGGAATCTTGAGGTGAAAGATTCCATTCTGGACGTACACGTCCGGATAAAATGGATTCTAAAACTTATTTTGAATACTTTCTGAGTTAGTTACATGATGATTAGGAAATTTTACAGAAGCTTTCACTTCGGTTTTGTTTTAGTTTCATTTCCTTTCACTTTAATTCCATCAGATGGAGTCTAAAGTTGAAGGATTTGTTTTTGGACGTCGACATTTATTAAAACCGCCGGGTTCTAAAACTAAATTTCTAGATGTAAAGTGTTTCGTGTGTGTAGTTTCGTGAGTTACACAAGATCATCATTGATAATGATTACAAAAGCTTTCATTTCGATCATGTTTTCGTTTCATCTCTTTTCATTTACTTCTAACCCGTTGCGATCTTAAAAGAGAAAGTTGACAAGTGTCTAAACAATTGAAATTACCACATCACACTTAACGTTGCAAAAGTAGGTTGTTGTAAAGCAGTTTTCTTCATTGACGATTATCCTATAAAACTTTCGATGTCATAGAAAAATGGGCTAACAAGTTTACCTATTTAGTTTTAAGATAAATGAAAAGCTTTATTAGAATAAATGAACTTTAAAAAGATTATGTCCTAAGCATGGATGTAGGTATTGATATCTGGGTATTGAGAATGACAACGAATTAATAATTCGCTAAGAATGATATGGGTATTGATATTTATAATGATACCGATATTGATACCTTAATTTAACTCTGGTTGTAAGAGCTAACGTTTTGAAACCTGGTTATTGGTTAATTATGCTGTCAATTTTTTTTAGAGTTAACTGTTCCACCAATGAGAGAACTGGGACAAGAGGGATATAGTCATATAGGGGAATTTTTTAAAGGGAGGAAAAAAGAGATAGACAAAGATTTAAATATATCAATGGATTCAAAAAAGTTAAATTTTTTTCTACAATTTTACCTCTAAAACGATATTTGTAATCAATCTGAACCGATTAGGTCTCAATTGGAGCCTATATTAATACGATATAACCAATCCGATACTAATATTTAGAACCATGATCAGGCCAAAGGTTCAGCGTGAAGCACAAAGGAAAGGCTGAGAGAACAAAAACCAAGAAATCCTGAAACGAAAAAACCAACAAACAAACAAAAACATCATTTCCATGGTACTCGTACTACTACTGCTACTACTCTTCACTGTTCACTGCTGAGTCACGGGTCACGATTTTGGTCTCAAGCGCCTCTCTCTCTCTCTCTCTCTCTCTCTCTCTCTCTCTCCTTTAAAACCCCGCGCCATTACTTTCTCTTCTCCCAACCATTAACAAATCAGTATAAATAACAAACATAGAGGAACAGGTAAGAGTACTAGACTCTGAGTGTTTCAGTGTTTGTGTTTTTGATCGATCGGGGGATATGGTGAACGGCCGGAAAAACCCATCGGAGGTTGGGATTCAGATGCCGGAAGCTAAGTTTGCAGCGGAGAGTACAACCATGAGTGGGCCTTTGGTTTCCGGGTCTGATAACAGAGCTCGTCGCAAGACTGACATGGCTCACATCATCCTGCGCTTCTTTTGTCTTCTCTCTTCTATAATCTCTCTGTGTTTCATGGCTTCGGCTAAACAATCCGGCAATGTCTCCATCTATGGCTTCAGCTTCCCTGTCTACTCCAAGTGGTCCTTCGCCGACTCCTTTGAGTAAGTTTCTTCACTATCTCATGCATTTCTATTTCAGATTACTACAATTTCCTTCTCTTTCCGACCTTGGGTAGGATTGCAACGTCTCTCTCTCTCTCTCTCTCTCTCTCTCTCTCTCGGGTTCTTAATTGGAATGTGAAGAAACAGAACAGACCCGTGAACGATTTACTTAGTATTTATCTTTGACTAAACTGAGATTTATCGATTGCCCTTAAAGCTTAAGCACTTTTATAGTAGCAGTCATGGATTTTCTTCAAAAATTTACTCCCCGCCCCAAAACTTCCATTTCAGTCATGGATGTTTGGGGATTTTAATTTTGAAATCACAAAGAGTAACGATCTCTGTTGTGACCTCATTTTCTCTTCGTCTTCTCCTCACTTCATTCTGGATTCTGGGTAGATATCTGCTCGGAATATCTGCAGCTGTTGCCGCCCATTCACTGCTGCAACTCCTTCTCAGTTTGTCGAAGCTGTACAAGAAGTTGCCGGTAATTCCTTCACGGAATCACGCTTGGCTTATTTTTGCGGGCGATCAGGTAAAACCCAGTCTCTTTCTTTCGCATTCTTTCCTATTTTTCTTCTGTTTCATCCAAAAAGTATGATTAATGGCCTCCTTGCTTCTCGTAAGCTCACCAGGGTTTCACCGTGGCCTTCGCAGTGAACAGGGTTCATGGCCTTAGTGGCAATCCTGTAATGAGTGGTTAATATCTGTAATTTTATCTGTTATTGTGGACATATTGGTCTTGGTCAATATAGGGAACTTTAGTTGGTTTTGGTGGATTAAATTGCATTGAATGTGATGAGAAGTTTTGGAGGGATCAAACGAAATTCAAAATAGAAAAGGAAGAAATTAAATGCTTTGATTCCCACACGTAAACAATACAAAAACACAAGTTCCCCATTTTTATTTCAGTTGATCGAACAACCTGTAATTCACAATCTTTACATGAAGAGGTACTTTTGTCTGGAATTTCTCATGTGAACTGGCAAGTGTGAGGAAGGGCAGAACTGTTGCATGATAATATCTATTTTCTTTTTGGGGTTAGCTCAATTTTCGAACAAATTGATGATCCAAGAGGATTGGGTGGGGTAGGTTGAGTTGAGTTGGGTGCTAAATCAGCATCTTTACTATTTCTTTTTAGCATTTCAAAAGATTTATGTTGGAATTCTATGTTTGAGATCGACAGGAAAGTCTAAAATGGGTACCAGTAATCTTTTTCATTTGATATACATAAAAGATGGGTGAATGTTAGACGGTTTAAGATGTTCAGGGCCCAGAATTTTCTGGGTTTCTCATAGTCATCCAGCATTTCTTAGTCCAAAGTATTGGGGTATTGGTTAGCCAAGTGAAGGAGATCTCTCTAACGTCAATTGTCTGTACAGATGCTGCATCATGTTTAGGATCTGCTTAGGCATAATCTTGGATGTAACAAATCACTTATGAAAGATTATACCAGTTTGATTGGTATCGATATTGTTCTTCCTTTTGGCTACATTCTACAAGCATTTGGATTTTGTCTTTTGACCAACCATCAATTATAGAAGATCTATATTATGCTTCTTGGATCCATAGTAGAATTCTCTGATTCAAGACATGTTCCTACAACCAAAATCTAGCCAGAAATTATGTAAATGAATGGACCATTCTGGAAACCCAGTTCTTAAGCTCAACCAGGAACAAGGTTGGTACTCAATTTTGGTCAATGGGATTCATGCCAGATGAACTGATGGCCAAGTATAGAGGTTTTGATCTGTCCAAGGCAGGTTTTGAGTCACAAGTGGTATTGAGTATAGTAGCCTGTTGGATTAAAATTTGCTAAGCGAAAGAGAAGTATGCATGTGACAGAGAACCTGCGGCAGGAATTGAGTGTTCTCTTTCTTAACTGATTATACCTACTTACTGCAGGTCTTTGCATATGCAATGATGAGTGCAGCATCAGCTGCATCTGGAGTGACCAATCTGAACCGAACTGGAATCAGGCATACACCGCTCCCCGACTTCTGTAAGCCACTACGTCGCTTCTGTGACCACGTTGCTGTGTCTGTAGGCTTTGCTTTCTTGAGCTGCTTCGTGCTTGCAATCTCTACCGTTCTTGATGTGATCTGGCTCTCCAAGTACTAAATTTCATCAAACAATACATATCTAATACTGTGTACCCGTTTGAAAATTATAGTTTAAGAATGCCTTTTTTTCTTTGTTTGTCTGCAGAAAATGGTTGGACTTGGTACATATGCTAGTAAATTATTCTCTGTTATTTGTATCTTCTATGAAGAACATCAGCTATTTGTGATGCACATGAAATATGCTTTCTTATATACAGGAACTGTGCATTGACATTGGTTTGGCTTCTCACATGTTAAAGATTACCCCTTGATTTAGCTACAGTAAGTACAAGTAAATAATGTATTACTAGGGAGACTAGGAGAAGGTTTAGACTTCCAGAGGAACCCAAGTTTCAGTATTTGGTTCTGTTGGGATGAAAAGAGTGCAGTGTAGCCACAATTTGCCTGAGATATGTTCCAACAGAAAATTGTATTACATCAGTATCATTCCCCTTGAACAAAAGCCAAAGCAGGTTCAGTTGTTTAGTTGATCATAACGAAAGGCTTTGCCCATGACGGAAAATTGCAGCATTGCAAGTCCAACTTTGATCTATAGCTATAGCCTGTAAATAGTGGTGAAGAAATAATAGGGAATCAGGTAGATAGTTTCTAATTGTTAAGTAATGGATCAAGCTGCATTTGAGTAGGTGATTGTTCCTTGGTGATAACTTCATCCTGGATCAAGCTGCATTTGAGTGGGTGAACCTTGATGTGGAAGCCTAGGGTTTTTGATTTGTTACTTCTTTAAATCCCCCAGTTGTTTCATTACTCAAACCTGCATTTGAGTAGGTGATGTTCCTAATTGGCAACTACCTTCTGGTGAAGCTGCATTTAAGTAGGTGATCCTTATTTTGGTTTTAGGAAAAAAGGTTTTTGTGGGGGGAGAGTGTGCCCATGCGTCCAGGCACATGGGGTGGTGAAATGATCGGTCTACCACCAATGAAATTAAAATGACATCTTCGTGGATGCTTCCTCGTACGCACCCTTAACATAAGGTACCATGTAAATATCCAACCGAAAAGCTCGAACAATTGAGTAGAGGGACTCAGATATATAAAGGGACAATAAATCCCAGAAGACATCTGATGTGGGACTTTTCTTTCCAACATGCACCATCTAATTTTGGTCATGTGGCATGTGATATGGCAATTTCCAGCCAAGTGGATACGAAGGCCCATCTTGGATTAATTATAGGTATAATATGGTACTTAAAGCCTTAAAACTCAATCGTTTGACCAACTTGAAATGGATTGTTCCTCTGTATTTTCAAAATTTGACCACATCTTCCAACCTTGACTGGTTTTATATATGTTATAATTCGGATTTTGTTAATATTTAATAGGTAGACAGGAACCGTGTTGGCTAACCGTGCACCAAATTTGGCTTGCCAGGTGGACTGCCATGTGGCAGATATATGTAAAAACTGAAACATTTTCACATTAAAACAAAGATAAGCTAGCTTCAAATATATAAAATAGAATAACAAGGGAAAGAACAATCAAGCAACCACAATATTTTGGTTTCACACTGATTTTCAGGATTACGATAAAATGGGGAGAGGGGGAGTCATGCCCATTCTTTCTCCAGGCACGAGCAGGAACATCCAAATTTTAGACTGAATACATGTCTATGACAAAATGATATATCATAGAATATGTGATCTGATTTGATAGGCAAAAAAAGCAAGCTACATTTGAGCTAAGCTTAGAGATGGAAGTGTTCTTTCGTCCCTTGATTCTAAAGTAAGATCAAGCTCATGAGCTTATTATCCTAGAGAAATGTCCTACCTTTAACTGCAATTTATGACTGAAGCTAGAAATTGATCACCACAAGAATATACGTAGTTCGGTGAAGTGTCCACATCTATGGTGAGAAGAGAACGTCTTCATTAAAAATAAAGAACAATGCTACAAGCTCTCTTTCTTGGGCCTCTGTTTTACAAAGAATTTCCTATAAACTTGACAACCTCCATTGTTACCAATTTAAAGGAAAATACAATTTTTGATATTATCCCATGTGAACAAAGGAGGGATGTAGTCGGGAAAGCCGACTCCTTTGAGCCTCAAACCATAAGGGCTCTCGACAAACTTTAAAAGCAATCCATAACACAAAATCACATTGATATACCATACATTCGTTGACCAGTCAATGGTCGAGAGGTCGCACCACGATCTCATTTGTATGAGCATGAGCATGAGCCAACCTCTTCGACTAGTAATAAGGGCTCCCGACCTCATGACCTACCCTCACATGAGGTCCCCACACCCATAACTGACTTTGGCATCGAAGCCTTCTCCCGGAGTTCCCTCTGGGCCAGTTTCTAATCTGTGTTGCGCACGTTCGCGTCACCCGGAATCGTGCAACAACACACATAATATAAGACATTAATCCTCAACAATATAAAAGTGGTTGTGGCTTCAATTCACAATAAGTAAATGAGTTCCTCAACAATATAAAAACTGTTGCGGCTTCAATTCACAATCAGTTAAGGGTGTTAATTGGTTTGGTTTCTGTGTATATGGTGTGGTTCAATTTGGTTCACATTTATTTGGCTGAAACCAAAACCACACCATTTACTAAACAGTTGCACTTTTTAGAACCGCAACCTTTAGTAAAAGGTTTCGGTTCCAGGGTTTTCAAACGGTGTCGATTTCACGGTTTTAAATGGTTTTGATCACGGTTTATTCCATATGATTTCTAAATGGTTAGCAATCGGTTTGATAGTTTATTCGCATGCTTACTAAAATTTGCTTTTGTTGATAAATGCTTCAATTTTGTATCAAATGAAATAAGGCATTGAACAAGCAAGGATTTAACTACATAAATACATAATAGGAGTAAATTATTGAATAGACTATTGGACAACCTCTATGGTCCTTAATTCTTCCTTAAATACCATTATGTTTTGTTAAAACAACTAATTATTTAAATGTTATACGGGTTAATCGGGTTGATTTTGACGGTTTAAACGGTTCGATTCTCATGGTGTCAATTCAATTTGAAACCAATAGGTTAAATGTTATACCTGACCCATTTAACTAATCGGTCTTGAACTTGAAACTAGAACCGAACCATTTACTAAACGGTTTTGTAATTTCGATGTCAAAGGATCAATTCGGTTTCGATAAATGGTTTTCAATTTCAAATTCACATCCTTACAATTAGTAAATGAGTTATTGGGACTTTATCTTCTTATTTTTTTACTAGTTTTTCGGGACTTATCTTGATATTGACGTTGAAATTAGGTCAAGTATGTTGGCAGTTTTATGTCGATATTCAAGTTCTGAGGACATATTAGCAGGGGCTCCTGGTTGTATACCTTCACCGGAGTTAATTTTCATGAAAAGAGTAAAGAGGTGATTGAGTGATAAGAGTAGCTTTTCCAGAATCCAAGTGTCGCCAAGGAATCCCTCTCTTGGGCTCCGGTTCAATTTCAAGTGCACAATATGTATCATGGGGATATATTTCAGTAATCAAAGTCTATCTGCTCGTGTAGCACCTGCAGCTAGACATATAAGTATAAAGAGTAACCACCTCGCTCCCTTATGACATGTAGTCTCATTGATCTATGTACTGGTGTAAAGATTAAGCGAGCAGGTGTAATCTCTTATTCAAAGAAAGAAAGGAGGAATCCTACCGGTCTAGCTTAGAGAACATCCAGGTACAACTATTGTTTTCAGTGGGACAAGAGTATTTTTTCACAGCCCTTGAAAAGAAATGCTATGTTTCGGCATTCCTACACCAAACTGATGATTCTTTTCCCTATAATAAATAGTATCATTTCACCCTACCAAATAGAAAACCTATAAAGATGGCTATTTACATACCCCTATAAATTTTCTACCAAAAAAAAAAAAAAAATCCCCTGTAAATTGTCACATTGAAGTCTTGTTGACTCAAACTTTATGGGTTTAATAACTTTCCATCATTTCATTTCTTGAGTTTTTGCATGGCATATTCCCCAGATGACGATGTAAAGTTCAACCTTTCCTAGTTAGCTCTACTGCTTAACTGATTATGTGTGTTGGATGATGCATGAGCCCCGCCCCATAGGATGATTGTACTAATGTTTACAACACTCTGGTGGTATGACAAATGTTAGATGACGTGTACAACATTCCAGATGTGTTTGGATGTGCTTGGAGGCATAACGTATGTGTACATACACTGTTCTGGATGTGTGGAGATGTGTTTGAGATGAGTTGTGTAGGTGTATTACATGTTTCAATTGAGTTCGGATGCATTTGGTTGACCAACGCATTTATGCATTCCTTTCGTATTGTGTAGTGATATCGATAACCTGACTGATGATTTGGTATCTTGAGTTGATGTGGCCTAGTGTGCTGTCTAGATAGCAAGTGACCTTGTTGAGGTGGTAGGTGTGCGTAGCACATGGCGTGGCACCAAGGCAGCTAGCCTTGGCTAGAATGTCCAGCTTGCAAGATGGGTGCGTGTGCTTGGGCAACGTGTGTGCTCCAGAGGCCATGACTAAGAGCTGGCCCACATGGAGTTGATTAGTTGGTGGGTGTGAGATGGTTCATGGATGGGACAAGGTGGCAATGGCAAATGCTTGAGCTGAAGTAGCATGTGTATATATATTAGTAAATCTATAAATCCACACGTGTAGAATGCATGTCGGACAACAGTGTGTGTGCTTTACCAAAAGAAGTATGTATATGAGAGAGAGAGAGAGAGAGAGAGAGAGAGAGAGAGAGAGCCTTTTGATCAAAGATCAAATCATGAAATTAAATACAATCCAAAATGCTCCGAAGGGACTTACTTGGATTCCTCTGATATACGCTTAATCAATGATCAAAGAACAAGTTCTCCTTAATAATCTCTTTCCTCAAACTTTCGTGTTGAATTTTTACGGGTTTTTTTAAATTGCGTGGGTTGTTTATTTTCAGTTATTTATTTAATTAATTTTAATTGCGTGGCTTGCATCTTTAAATTCTTAGATGATGAATGGTTAGGACGTTATTTTAGATACATATCTTTAGGACAGTAATTAGAATTAGATCACAACCATTAATCGGGTCACTTTCGCATTATTAAAAGAAGTAAAAAAATAAAGTGGCTGCTTTCCCTGTGTTCGACCTTAGTACACTGATCCATGCGCTTGCGGTTACATTTAAAATCTTAGACAATGGACTACACAACATCGGTACCAATCATCGGCTATGAAGTGTATCTATTTCTAAACGTAGTCCTGGAGCACATGATACCGGTATCAATCATCGGCCACAAAGTGTAATCCGTGACTACAACTAACTCTAATGCATATAATCAATGTATGAATATAATATACATACGGCAATCATGACACCAATACCACCTCAGCCACATCGGATTCCATCTCATGCATACAATAAACACACGACAATCACGGTACCGATACCACCTCAGCCACACCGGATCTCGTCATAAATATCAATAAACATTTCATTTCAAATCCATAAGAATGTGTAACATATGATAATCATCATCATCATGTGAGCATTAAAATTAACAGTTAAAAATCCTACACAAGTGAGCAGTGCTATATTAATAAAACAATCCCAAAAATAAAAGCAACCATCCCTCACCTGGTTTATCTGTGTGTGTGTTAGGGTTCAGATAAGGCCACCGATCAATCAGCTTAGTTTTGACTTTAGGGCACGTGCGCATCACTATCCTAGACACAAGGGCAATCTTACATCAATACGTGTCGGGGACATCGGGAAGGCCCCACTTGGGTCACCCCCAAAGGGTACAGACAAAGTCCCCAAGTAACAATAATGTCACCAGAAACACCCACCAGAAACAGGGATTTTTCACCAAAAATATCAATCCTATTTCTGGTGGTGGTGGCAGAGAGCTCATAGAGCTCTATGGTTCACCAAAAATAGCCCACCAGAAGCAGGCCTAGTGTTTCTGGTGTCTTCCGGTAGCAGTACAGAACTGTCCACTAGAATTGGGGCTTTCCGTCTCGGGCCCGATCATTGGGATTTATTCCATAGAGTTTGTAGGGAATGTTCCTAGCATCATTCTAAGTCAATAAAATCCCGATTTCACGAAGCCAATTGGGAGATACATCGATCGAATGATCGAAACCCTAGGTAGTCAATTAGCCAATCTTGTTATGGGAGATCACCAGACTTGTTCGAGCTCGATAACGGCACCGGGGAGGTGGAACACGCATTCCCTGAGCTCAACATGGCTTGTGCACTAAAATTACACCCAAACCTAGCTTAACTTAGGTCTAAATGAAGAGTTAGGGTAGTAAGAATGATTACACTTACCTCCAACAGCGATTCAGTAACTAGGCAGCAGCCGGCGCCAAGGTAAGCCTTCTCCCCTCTTCTTCCTCTTCTTCTTCTTCTTCTTCTTCTTCCTCTTCTCCTCTTTCTCTCCTCTCCTACATTTGAGCAAAGTGGAAATGAGGAAATGAATTCCTCATTTCCCACTTATTAGGCAAATAGGCCTTAGGGTCCATTTGGTTTAACCCTATTCAGACCAATCGGGTTAATACAACTTTCGAAGCCCGAGAACCTGACTATTTAGGTCCACAGAATGCTCATGTCACGAGAAAAGTGTGAAGGATGATTTGGGATCAACCGAGACTCTCTACTATGCGAGTGGAAGGACCCACTGGTATCGGAACCTTAACAACAGCTTGTTTGACTCACCGAAAACAGCCACCAGATTCAGGCCCAGGCTATTTCTAGTGGCTTATTTTTGGTGGCCAAGACATCTTGTTGTCCACCAATTGGCCTTGCATGATTAGTTAACCTCGCTCGTGCTCATGGTCTTTCGGCAGCTTTGAAATGTTCCAGGATTTATGTGTGAGGAGTTGGGTCATTTACCATCTGGAATCGAAAGGTACAAACCCCCTCTAGTTAGATTGGCACAATTGTTCAAATTAGACCGAGTCAGGGCTCGGGTGTAATATGTTGACCAAAGTCCAAGATTCTATGGCCTTATCACCACTCTAATTTTGGTAAGTTTTTAAATATTTTTGAATTTGTAAAATTCCTTTTTTAGACTCATACCTTTTTTGGTAACTATGTGGTGAGGCATAACTGCCTTTTTGGTTGTCGGTCACTTATAGAAACTTCTAATTTGCCTTACCATTACTGCCTATTATAAACCATAGTAAATATTGTATTTTATCTCCCCACCTCACATTATTTCCTTATTTGGTTTATATATTTATGGTTGATTTTCAAACCACCATACCTATAATGCCAATTATTCAAATTCATGCAATTATGATTTGACACATAGATTACTATCATTTTAATTATACTAAGCGATATATTTTTTTTTCCTTCTTTATGAGATTCAAATCAAGGGGGACAAATTTTCTAATCAATGGGGTAAATTGATTATCATCTTTCCCTTCTTTATAAGACTCAAATCAAAGGGGGGAGAAATTATCTAATCAAGGGGGACACATTGTATAATTAAAGGGGCATATGAGCAATACTTTTGGCATCTCCCCTTAGCCTTGCTAAGCAAATTGACAAGGGAGAATGTTGATTGGCCCTCAAAGATTTTATTCTTTCTGTGAATTAGAAAGAGAGCTTGGGAAATAAAAGGAGAAGAGGGTAGGTTGGCAGCCTCTCACAAGGCTACAGATTTTGAAAAGAGAGGAGAAAAGAGAGAGAGAGAGAGAGAGAGAGAGAGAGAGAGAAAGAGGGACACCCTCATCTTTTTCCCCTCTCTTGGTGATTCAAGTGAGAAAGAGAAGAAGAAGAAGAAGAAGAAGAAGAAATGTCCAACCTCTTCCCTTAGCTTTGTTTGATTAGGAGGGAGATGTTCATTTCAAGACCTTATATCTAAAGGTTTCTTATTTTTTCCTTCTGTGAAAGCTATAAGTGGTTTAATTCATTCTCTACACATGGTTTTCCTTTTTATATAATTATTAACATGTCATATAGAAAATTAATTTGTATGTTTATATATTAAATGATTTATTGTTTTTTTAAGAATTGTAAATTTATTTCTCATGAACTTTCTATCTCTTTATTGGGTTTTGCATTTCAAGCTTAATAAATGAAAGCATATTAGAAATTCTGATTTACATGTATTTCATTTTCTTTTCGGATTTGTGATTGTTACATTATGTCCTTATGTGAATTTTTGGATGATGTATGCTATCATTGAGCACATTTTGTTTACACAAAAACCTCACTATCGATCAAAGTCACAGTAAGGTGTGAGCCGTAGTACGATATGGGATGATAGAGTGTGTTTTACGTCTTACAAAAACCAATGGTGTGATTGTAATATCTTACATATAGGATGGATGTGGATCAAGGTCACAGTGTGATGTGAGCCATAGTACGGTACAGGGGCACATTCCATTCTCATATGTTGGAATTATTATTGAGATTATGAATTATGTGAATGGGTTAATACACCGATCAAGGTCAGAGTACGGTGTGAGCCGTAGTACGGTACGGGACGGTGGTGTTAAATTCTATTGATCATGATTTATGATATCTATTATTGTTTGATTGATTTGTTAGATTTTATTTTATTTCAATAATAGTTCACATTTCATCTAAAAGAAAACCTTATTTTTGTTATTTTTATACTTGTGTAAATTGTGTTTTCTGCCATTTACTAAGCTTCCCCAAAAGATGACCCCTTACAATATTTCAGATGATGGGATTGAAATTTATAGAGAGGGAGATGAGGAGCCTATTGCATATCTATGGTCTAGCAAGGAGAAGGGTGGCTTTGACTTGGGTGGAGGTTATTTTTAGTTTTTTTTTTTATGATCTTATTTTTCTTTAGTTTTTCTTTAAAGTCTTTAGTAAAACTTATGGACCTTTAATGTCATTTCCTTTTAAACCTTCCTATGGGGGAAGTGTCTTTTTTTTTTTTTTTTTTTTTTTTTTTTTTTTTATATTAAGACTTTCGATGCACATTTCTATAAATTAATTGCACCTTTGTATTTATTTTATTTTTTTTATTCTCATGGTTTGTGGAAATCCATACCAGTTCATTCTCAAAAATGAAATCGATCTTGGATCACCAATGACCAAACTCCTAGATAGGATTTGGGGTCGTTACAGTGGTGCTGGTTGTTATTTGAACATTTATCCTTTTTAGGCATAGTTTAATTGATTTAATCTTGCTAAACTTGGGTTGTGTAGACATAGTTTAATTAATTTGAGTTTCAAAGGTCAAAGACCGAGTACCTTAGTAACTTAGTTGCTATGTCCATCTTTGGCTTAATCTACTTAAACTATGGGATCTCTTTGCTATGCGCATCTCTGCCTCATTTTGTTGGTATTCCCTTCAAACCCATTTAGGAGACCAATTTTAAAGAGGGCCCATTTAAAGTTAAATAGGTTTGTAGCCCAATTAAGGTCCGTTTGTGGCAACTCGATTAAAGCTCTGAGACTAATCACCCAGATTATCAACCATACCATGTCTGCCCTAGGCAAGCTCGTTTAGTTAAATGGGTGTTCATGGTGCAGCCCTAGAAATTGGCCAAACCCAGCTAGGCCTGATCATGATCTGCATGACCTGACCGCTTAACACCCCTAGAGAGAACTATATCCACAAAGGACTGAATTAGAAGCCCTTCAGTCAGTCACTACACTAGAATTAGTTCAAATAATCTCTATAACACCAGAATTAAAGAAGCAAGCAATAACACAAGCATCACAGAACATAAGGTTCCCAACCATGAGTTCTAATTTTCAGAAAAAGGGCACTTAGATTTTCCTTCCTAGAACAGTGAATAGGAAATACAAAAAAGAGAAAAAAAAGAGATTATTTATGTTACTGCAGTTTCCCACTCAGCTTAGACCTGTAGACCAAAGATTAGAAACTGGCTCAAAGGGTGAGCCCGAGAAGGAAGCTCCGATCCTTAAGTTAGTATTAAGGTGCAAATAGAGGGGAGAGTAGGCAGAGCTTTGAGTGTACTGAGTATTTTACCCTAGAAATCTGGTAAGTCTCCCTTATATAGTGGTCGATAGCTATTCGTACTGGCTGACTGGTTGCTTTCCTTACTGATGTGAACTCGCAAGCCATTGGTGGGATGATCACCATATGAGATGAGGTGGCAGATCTCATAACGGCTAATCATTGTGGTAATGGTTAACCCAACTGCGGTTACCCTAGGGTGGGATAACCGCATAACCTAACCTAAGTTAGGTCTATTAACCTTAGTGGAGTTTAGAAATGGTTACAGATGTCATTGTCCCATGATTAGGTGAGGGGTCTAGGTGATATGTGGACACTAAGTACTACCCTTAGGATAGGGCATATGGTTAGCATAAGTCATCATTCCCTATGATGGTTCTTAGTAGGTGCCATGAAGGACATCATGCCTGGTCGGAGGTGCCTTCATCTCTAGTGTAGCATTGCTTGATGAATAATGTTCTTGGGCTACACAGAATTGGATGCAAAAGAAGATGGATAGGATCAAGAGGAAATTACACCCCTCCCTTGTATGTTTCAGGTATTACACTCAGACCCTCTACGAAGTTTGTAATTAGAAACGTACCCTATGGTGATAACACTATTAAAAGCAGATATCAAATGACTTTTTATTTTTCTTCTCCTCTGAATTAGAACCCTAAATCTAAAAACAGAGAGAAGCGACTGTACAAAGATCTCATTTGTGGAAGATGGATTAGTTCGGAGCCTCGTATATGAAATTGACCTCAACCTTCTCATCTACCGACATTGTTTCATACAACAAAACCTAACAACTCATGCTCATCTTCCTCCCGAATCATCCAACTGGGGTGAAATCCAACCCAAGTCTTATTCTGAGTCTCTCATCGATTTCAATTTAGGTATTTTAAGTTTATTATATGTTGACAGTTGGGATTGATACCCAAAACCCATGATGATCGATGACCCTGGAAGCTTAATTAAAGCCTTATAGAGGATGAGATTAGATGTAAGGGTTGATGTGAGAAGAGTAATCACGAATTCCAGCAACTTCCCGTCCCATCCATTCTTCCCACATGTCCCAATCTGGATCACACATTCCTCTCATCAGTTCATCTGCATCGTTGTAATCGTACGAAGACTCACATTGATCACCAATCATGTTCGTCTCTTCTCCCCTCAAGTAGCTCATCACAACCTGTAGCAGAAACAAACCAAACCCATCATCATCATCAATCGATCAATCCTTAATAACTAAGGAGTTATGATTTATGAGTGAATACCCATTATAGATAGATAGATAGATCTCTAAAACTTACATTATAAGCTTCATTAATTTGATTGAATTGAATAACATAGTTGTTTCCTTTGTAAACATCTGGATGATACTAAAACAGAGAGATCAAAAAGTTCAATTTGAGTTCCAAATAGTGAAAAGGTTTCAAGTTCTTACTAAATGACTGATCTGCAAATTCTCTAGTAATAGATTTGAGAACTACCTATCGCAAGTTAGAATAAACCCTAACTCTTCCATGGTTTCTCAAGGAAGAAGACGATAATAAGGGTTGGGGGCAAATTCGTCATCTCCATTGGACCAAGGGTATTTTGGGGTTTAATATAAATTTGTAACACACTTAACGATTTCTCACTCACGGTCAGGGTATGGTTGATATAATCTACAACTTAAAATGAAAAAATTTGTAATGACAAACTTCACAGGGGAGGGTTGTGTAATACCTGAAACATACAGGGGAGAGGAGTGTAATTTCCTCTAGGATCAATAATACAATGATAAAAACTAAAGAACTCATGCTTGTAAAATCACTAGATTGACCAAATATGAAAATATTTTCGTATTAGATGTCTTTGTCAATTATACTCATAAATGTTGAGAGAATTGATGCTAAATTTATAGAGTTTAGGTTTTGATGAATTCATAGTTCTAATAGACCTATAAATTCATTTCTCGTCGATATGCAGAATATCAAAACTTATAGGTTATTTTTCGGTTCGAAATCGATAACGCATTTCATTCGTGGACCAACATTTTGATTTATAGGTTTTGATATCAATATATAAGTCAATTCGGTTATTCATCATCTTTTTCACTCATAAATTTGAGGACAGATAAAGATCATGATTTATATGTGGTTAGTAATATCTCTAAATAATTATATTTCAAATTATTATTTGTATGCTGACCTAAGTATGAGATCCTATAATGAAGAATATTAAAATTATTAGAGAAAGTAATTTCAACAATACTGCATATTTTGTTCGTAATCAACCTTATCAGTATTCTAACAATGATTAAGGGGATTCTTCTTCGTTCTTGTATCTAATTAACCTCTTTTCAATTACTTCATATTAATTCTTTCTGGTTCTTTAAATTGATATAATTCTTTCTTGCTTATTTTATTTTGGTTCCCCATTATATTTTCTCAGTTTCAAGACATTATCATATTCTTAATTGTTTTTTCTTTACAAACTTTTTTCTCCTTTATAGACAACAACAATCACTTGGATGTTGTTATACGCTTGTGGTGAATTCAATCTTATATTATACTCATCAATAATGAAGTATTTCCAAGTATTATAATTTTTTGATGAAAAATCTTCTTCGGCTACACAGAATTGGATACAAAAGAAAATGGATATGATCAATAATATAATAATAAAAACTAAAAAACCCATGCTTGTAAAATCACTAGGTTGACCAAATATAAAAATATTTCCGTATTAGATGCCTTTGTTAAGTATGCTCATAAAACTTAAGAGAGAATTGATATTATATCTATAGAGTTCATGTTTTGATGAAATCTCTATTTCTAATTGACTTATGACTCCATTCAAAGAGAGAGAGAGAGAGAGAGAGAGAGATAGCTAACTTTAAGACAAAGTGATAAACTATTTTGTACATATATTAGTTAATTGTCATAAACTTATAGTATGTTTTTAGTTAATCTTATTTTAATAGGGTTTTAGAAATTTAGAATTTTGTGAGAGTAAACTATGTTTCCTCCCAAATCTAGATAAAAAAAAAAAGATTTTCTCAATTTTGTATAATCCTATTCGTAAACTACAACAATCCAATCCTACCACCAATGGTTTCCCCTTCAACAGTAAAAAAAAAATTGACTATTAGATGCTTTCAAGGCTCATCAAATCTTACCTAAAAACTCCATCTCACATTATATTTTCTCGGTTTCGACATATAAACATATTCTCCATCATTCTTTTCTCTATAAATCTATTTCTTATCGATAAGCAGAATATCAAGAATTATACGTCATTTTTTTTGTTTGAAATGTGGGTCATTCATGGTTCAACAATTGATTTTTTCATTTAATATTAATATAAGTCAGTTAGATTATCTGTCTTCTTTTTTAATCGAAAATCTGAGAACAAATAAAGACTGATTCTTCTTTGGTTAATGATATCTCTAAATGCTTATTTTTTAAATTAGTATTTTTATGCTTACCTAAATAGAAGATCACATAATAGACAATATTAATTATTAGAGAAGAAGATCTTGAAGATATTGCATCTTTTATTTGTAATCAACCTTATCAAGATTACAAAGATGATTCAATGGACTCTTCTTCATCATTTTGTATCTAATTAACTTTTTTTTTATTGCGTCATATTAATTTTTTTTTTTTACTATGTAAATTAATTTAATTCTTTCTTACTTATTTTATTTCGATCTCTCATTATATTTCTTCAATTTCGATACATTATCATATTTTCCATTGTTCTTTCTTGACAAACATATTTTTTTTTTATCAACAACAAAAATCACTAGTGTGTTGTTATACAATTGTATTGAATTGAACCTTGTATCGTATTCATTGATAGTGAAGTCTTTCCAATTAATATAATTGTTTGATGAATAATCTCCTTGAGCTTCACAGAATTGTGCACAAATGAAGATGGATAAGATCAATAATATAATCATGAAAACTAAATAATCCATGCTTGTGAAATCACTAAGTTGATTAAATATGAAAAAAAAATTTGTATGAGATGTTTTTGTCAAGTATGCACGTAAAATTTGAGAGAGAATTGATATTGTTTTTATAGAGTTCAGGTTTTGATGAAATCTAGTTTTAATCGACCTATAAATCTAGTCACACAAACAAAGAGAGAGAGAGAGAGAGAGAGAGAGAGAGAGAGAGAGAGAGAGAGAGAGAGAGAGAGAGTGTTAAAATATTTTTGTACATGAACTAATTAATTGTTATAAACTTATAGTATGTTTTTAGTTAGTCCTACTCTTAATAAGATTTTAGAAATTTAGAATTTCACGGGAGTATACTATGTTTCCTCCAAATTTAAAATAGAAAAAGTGATCTCAATTCTCGTGGAATCTTATTCATAAACTACATCAACCCAAGCTCTACCATCAATGGTTTCTCCTCCAATGGTAGAAAATTCAAATATTAGATGCTTCCAAGGCCCACCCAATCTTTCATAAAATCTTCTTCTCCCGTTATGTTTCCTCTCTTTCGATACATTATCCTATTCTCTACTGCTCTTTTCTCTACAAATCAATTTCTCCTTGATAAGCAGAATTAAGAACTACACATCATTTTTCAATTTAAAATGTAGAATATAGGTAATTCAAGGTCCAACATTTTGATTTTAGGTTTCAATATCAATAGAAGTCAATTATGTTATCCATCTTTTTTTTTATTCTTAAATCTAAAGACGGATAAAGACTGATTCATCTCTACTTAGTAATATCTTCAAATGTTTGTTTTTCAATTTAGTGTTTGCATGCTTACCTAAGTAGGAGATCATATAATATAGAATATAAAAATTATTGGAGAAAAAGATCTTCAAAATATTGTATCTTCTAATATTAAATAAATCTTGTCAAAATTATGACGATGATTCAGGGGACTCTTCTGTATTCTGTTATATCTGATTAACATTCTTTCAATTGCTTTATATTAATTTTTTCTAGTTCTTTAAATTGGTTTAATTCTTTCTTATTTATTTTATTTTGATCCCCCATTATATTTCTTCAGTTTTGAGATATTATCATATCCTCCACTGTTTTTTTTTTTAACAAATCTATTTCTCTTTGATAAGTAACAACAATCACTCGAGTGATGTTATACACTTGTGTTGAATTGAATCTTGTATAAAAAAAAAAAATCTTGTATCATACTCATGAATATGAAGTCTTCCATGTTTGTGAACCCATGTTTATGTTTAGATTTCAGCAAAACCTGAACTCTATAAATACATGATTAATTCTCTCTCAACTTTTGTGAGCACACTTGAAAAGACTTCTCATACAAAATGTCACACCCCATTTCTAGTAGACCCAACTCACCATTAGGAATATCAGCGGGTGAGTAAGACACGTACCTATCTAACAACCTACCAGGATCTCTGATAGTAGTACCTTAACATTTTCATAATCTCCCATCGCAAACCAACATAAGTAGCGGAATCAGAGTATAGTAATGGAATTATAAATAAAATGGAGAAACGTCTAATGATAATATAATAGCAATAACCAAGTTATTCTGTTTACAATCTTTCAAGACTTATATATATCGAGTTTAAATCATAATATTCACAGACTTGTATCAACATAATCAAAAATACGCCAAACACCTCATGGTGCCCCGTATGCACAAAAGTCACAAGCACAGTCCTGACCATGCTCCTACGCTTCCGGCATCTACCAGTTGCTCACTCCGTACTCAGGTCCAGAGCATGATCGTACCTGCATCATCATCTAAAAGTGTATATGCGTGGGGTGAGCATTCCAACTCGCTCAGTGAGGAGTGGGGTCAAACACATCTAAGCAAGATAGCAGTAATAATAATTCATGATGTATGATAGCGAAAATTAAACACATAGTCCATGATGCTCGTGATACATCATTTATTTATCATCCACCTAACAATATAAACTAAGTCTGGTAAATACTCCTATGGTGCATTACGTTGTATCCTTCGTCTTGGAACCGCCATCGACCACGTATGGATACAAACCCAAGCTGTAAGTAGAAGCCTACCAGCCCCTGTTTGCATCCATGGGTCACCCAGGAAATCCCTGATAACCCCCTCCTGGCAGTCACGGCATCGGTAACACATCGATCGTACCGGACAGGTTCCTGCCTCTGGCAACAATTGCATCATACTGCAGGTGTGGCATTCCGGAAAGGCACATCGAACATACCACAATGGGTTATCCAACACCTCAACCCCTGTTGGCAAGGGTTCGTATCATAGGGAGTGATTTCTAACCATATATATTCTACATGCCTTCATAGAGATACAGTTAGTATGAATTACACGATACCGGCAAGACCTTAGTCACAAAGTGTAATCCATCTCCAAATAGAGTCCCTGGTACACAATACTAGCGAGACCTTAGCCACAAAGTGAAACCCGCGACTATAACTAACTCTAATACACATAATCAATGCATGAATGCAACATACATATGGCAATCAAGGCATCGGTACCACCTCGGCCACGTTGGATTCTGTCTTACACACAACCAACACACAATGATCACGGTACTGGTACCACCTTGGCCACATCGAATCCCGTCATACATCTTCATACAATTCATATCATAATCGTAAATGAAAAACGTAACATATAATACCATCCTCACCCTATTTACGATCGCGTGTGTTTGGGTTTAAGTACGACCGCTGATCGATCAAATCAATTCTAGCTTCGTGGAACGTTTAGGTCATTGTTTTAGACACAAGAGAATCGTACATCAGTATGCGTCGAGAATATCGGGAGGGACCCACATAGGTCACCCCCAAAGGGTACAGACATTGTTCCTAAGTGACAATACTATCACCGAAAATACCCATCGAAAACAAGGCATTTTTACCAGAAATATCAGTCTTGTTTCCAGTGGAGGTGACAGAGAGCACATACGGCTCAAATGTCCACCAGAAATAGCTACAGTGTTTCCTGTGCCATATTTTCGGTGGTAGTACAAAAAGGTCCAACTCGAATTGGGGCTTTCTGGCTCGGGCCCAATCGTCGGGATTTGTTTCGTGGAGTTTGTAGTGGATTTTCATAGCAACATAATAAGTCAAGAAAATTCTAATTCCACCGATCCGTTGATCGAACAATCAAAACCCTAGTAGGTCTTTTGGCAATACATGTTGTCGGTGCTCACCGGGCTTGGTTCGAGCTCGACAACAACATCAAGAGGGTAGAACACGCATCCTACAACTTCAACATGGTTTGAACACCAAGACTCCATCCGTACCTAGCTTTGTCTAGGTTGAAATGAAGAGAGAGAGTGGTGGAAGTGAGTGTACTTACTTCCGGCAGTGATTCCAACAACTTGGTGACAGTTGGCACCAAGGTAAGCCTCCAACCTTTTTCTTCTTCCTCTTCTTCTTCTTTCCTCTCCTCTTTCTCTCCCCTCCTATGTTAAGCACAAGGGAAATGAGTCTTAGTGGACCTTAAGTAGACCTTAGGGTCTGTTTGGTTTAGACCCCTTTTGGACCAATCGGGTTAAAATGAATTTTGAGGCACGAGGACCCATACATTTAGGTTCATAAAATGCTCACATCACGAGGAAGGTGTGGAGGATGATTTGGGATCATCTAGAGTCATTTACAATGCGAGTGACGGGAACCACGGGCATCAAAACCCCAAAAGCAGCCTGTCAACCCACCGAAAACAAGCATTGGATCCAGGCCTAAGCTGCTTTTGGTGGCTTGTTTCCGATGGTCAAGACAGCTTGTTGTCCCATGGCTGGTCTCACACGGGTGGTTACCCTCGGACATGCTCAAGGCCTTTCGATAATTTTGATGCGTGCTAAAAATTAAGTGTGGGGAGTCGGGTCACTTACCGTCTAGGATCGAAAGGTATGGATCCCCTCCAGTTAGATAGGCACGTAATGCACGAACATGTGGGGTCATCTCTACCCATTTGGCAATGTGCAGCCACAAGCCAAAACCTGATCGTACTTCCGCTCTCTAATCTGAGGCCTATCATAATAGTTCAAATTAGACCGGATTAGGGCACGAGTGTAACATTCCCCGCCACCTTACAAGAATTTCATCCTCGAAATTGAAACAATCCAGGATACTACTTCATCATTTCATCTTCTCACTCCCATAATGCTTCCTATTCGAGATGGTTCATCCATTTCACTTTGACGAAGGAAACAATGCAGTTGCAAAGAACAAGGTCCTTCCGATTAACAATCTTCTCCGGATACTCCATGTAGGAAAAATCCTGGTCCAACTCACGGGGTATGTAAGTCAAGATGTGAGTGGGGTCGGGAATGTACTTCCTCAACATAGAAACATTGAAGACATCATGTGTACCTTCCATTTCTGGCGGTAAAGCTATCCGTTAAGCTACCAGTCCGATCCTCTCCAGTACATCATACAGTCCCATAAACCTTGGACTAAGCTTTCCCTTTTTGCTGAACTGCATCACCCCTTTGACTAGGGAGATCCATAAGAACACCTTGCCTCTAACACCAAACTCCAGATGTTTTCTTCTAACATCCATATGGCTTTTTTGCCTGGACTGTGCTGCCTTGATCCTTTCTCTGATCACATTCACCTTCTCACTAGTAGCCTGCATCAAGTCTGGACCCAAAATATGTCGCTCACCAACCTCATCCCAATAGACTGGAGTTCGGCACTTCCTGCCATACTATGCCTCGAATGGGGACATTCCGATGGTGGCTTGATAACCGTTGTTGTAGGAGAACTCGATAAGGAAAATGCGCTCATCCCAAATATAACTCATATCTAAGGCATATACTCGGAATAGGTCCTCCAATGTCTGAATAGTCCTCTCCAATTGACCAATGGTCTGAGGGTGAAAGGCAGTGCTAAAATCCAATTATGTGCCCATAGCTTTTTGCACATATGTCCAGAACTTGGAAGTGAACCTGGGATCTCAATCAGAGATGATACTAACTGGTACACCATGCAACCGGATGATGCTATCAACATACAACATGGCCAACTTGTCCATAAAAAATGTGATCTTAATTGGGATAAAGTGAGCTGCCTTGGTCAAGCGGTCCACAACTACCCAAATGACATTCATACCCTTCTGTGTACGAGGTAGGCCTGTGACAAAGTCCATAGTAATATTCTCCCATTTCCACTCTACAATAGGTAGGGACTGTAATAACTCATAAGCTTCTGTCTCTCAGTCTTGACTTACTGGCATGTGAGGCATCTGGACCCATGCGTGGCCACATCATTCTTCATTCCTTTCTACCAGTAGGAGCCTTTTGAGGTCCTTGTACATTTTAGTGCCACCGGGGTGAATGGAGTATGGAGAGCTATGTTCCTCTCTCAAAACTATGTCTCTCAAATCACCATCACTAGGCATACACAACAGCTCTTTGAACTTGAGAATTTTGCTTTCAGTTCTAGAGAAATTCGGGTCCTTTTGGGTTCCTCCCTAGCATTCTTCTATGAGCTTCTATAACTCCGCATCAGTAACCTGAGTTGCAGTGATCATATCTACCAGACTAGGTTGCACCACCAATGCCAATAGTGACAAAGTGACACCCTCTACTAATAGTTCCAAGTATAGTTTCCTAGCCTCCTCTAGAAGATACTTATTGGTGGTCAGCAATGCAAGAGTCAGTGACTGGGATTTCTGACTAAGTGCATCAACTACCATATTGGCCTTTCCTAGGTGATAGTGGATAGTACAATCATAATCCTTCATCAGCTCTAACCAACGCCTCTGTCTCATGTTGAGTTATTTTTGGGTGAAGAAGTACTTGAGGCTCTTATGGTCACTGAAGATCTCACTCTTCTCACCATACAGGTAGTGTCTCCAGATTTTCAGTGCAAAAATCATAGCTGCCAACTCCAAATCATGGGTGGGGTAGTTCTTCTCATAATCCTTCAACTGACGGGATGCATAAGCAATGACTTTCTCATATTGCATCAATACACAACCCAATCCCAGCTTGGAGGCATCACTATATACAACCATACCACCTGTACTGGTCGGAATAGTCAAAATTGGAGTTGATACCAACCTTTGCCTGAGCTCCTTAATGCTCTTCTCACAAGCATCAGACCACTCAAATTTTACACCCTTTCATGTGAGTCGGGTCATCGAAGTAGCAATGTGAGAGAAGTTTTCAATAAACCTCTTGTAGTACCCGATCAATCACAGAAAACTACATATGTTTGCTACACTCTTGGGAGTCTCCCATTCTAAAACTGCCTTCACCTTGCCTGGGTCAACCACTATACCCTTGTCTAAAACAATGTGACCTAGGGATGCCAGCCGTGACAGCCAAAACTCGTACTTGTTGAATTTGGCGTAGGGTTGTTTCTCCCTCAACCGTTGCAGACTAACCTCAGGTGAACGGCATGTTCCTCTGCACTCTTGGAGTAGACCAAAATGTTATCAATGAATACTATCACAAACTTATCTAGGATATTCTGGAATACTGATTCATCAAATCTATAAATGCAGCCGGTATATTGGTCAACCCAAATGACATTACCAAGAATTCATAATGTCCATTCCTTGATCTAAAGGCCATCTTACTAACATCACTATCCTTGATCTTGAGCTGGTGATAGCCCGATCTATGGTCGATCTTGGAGAACACCTTGGCACCCTACAACTGATTAAATAAATCATCTATCCTTGGCAAAGGATACATGTTCTTGATGATTAGCTTATTAAGCTCCTAGTAATTAATACACAATCTCATACTTTTGTCTTTCTTCTTGACGAATAATATTGGTGCTCCCCATGGAGACACACTAGGTCTAATAAATACCTTCTTCATAAGGTCTTGAAATTACACTTGTAATTCCTTCAACTCTATAGGAGCCATGTGGTGAGGGGCCTTTGACACTGGTGCTGAACCAAGGAGTAGGTCTATAGCAAACACTGTCTCTCGGTCTGGTGGCAAACCTGTTAGGTCATCCGGGAATACATTAAGAAATTCCCTCACCACATCTAGCTTGGTCAATGGCCTAATCTCTATCTCAGTATCCATCACAGATGCTAAATAGCCTTGACATCTCTTGTTCAGTAGCTTCTTCATTTGGAGTGCGGATATGACAACCTTTTTGGGTTTCTTGAGCTTATCCCCTTAGAACACAAACTAATCATCATCATGAGGTCTAAAAATGATAGCCTTCTCTGCACATAGCACACTGGCTCTGTATGCGGATAACCAGTCCATTTCTAAAATCAAGTTGAAGATGGTCATATCCAACTCAATCAAGTAAGCATTCAACTCATGATCACCTATGGTCACTGGGAAAGGCTCATAAACATACTTCAAACCCACTACACTTCCTGTAGGGGTGCTCACAGCCAAACATTAAGTCAGTCCCTTGGGTGGAATGCTCTTCTTCTTTGCAAATGCCAGTGACACGAATGAATGTGAGGCTCCTGAGTCAAATAACTCATGTGTAGAAAATGGTGATATCAATAATACACCTGTCACTACACCGGGCGCAGCCTTAGCATCTTCTGTAGTCATAGCAAACACTCTACCCTATGGTCTCTGGCCCTGTCGGGGTTGCGTTGGTCTAGGGGCTGAATATGTCTACTGGGGCCTAGGTGGCATAGTGAAAGGTACATCACCTGGCCTTCGGTTGGGGCATGTCCTCTCCATGTGGCCCAGCTGATCGCAATGAAAGCATCTCGGGCTCGATCCTTTAAGATTGAGATACAACACTAGATCGAGAGGACTGGGAAGTCTGACTCGCATTAGGCTTCTTAAATTACACTGAAGTTGGATTGACACAGGGCACTCAAAATGGTTTGCTGCCTCCCCTAGAATCAGTAGATCCCATTAGCCTCTTTCCAGTTCCTTGCTGGGCCGTAAAGTTGTCTCTATGCCGATCTTCAATAGATTTAGCCATTTAGACCACCTTAGTATAGGTCTGCAGTTTCAACACCACAATGGTTGACCTAATACCTGGCCTCAACCCTTTCTCAAACTTCTTCGCTTTAGCTCTATCACCTCTAAGATGCTCAGAAGCAACATGGAATAGCTCCTCGAAGTGTTGCTAATACTTGAGCATAGACCGAGAACCTTAAACCAACTGAGAGAACTCACTCTCTCTCCTATCCTGGAAGCTTTCTAAAAAATAGTTCTCAAAGAAGGGTCCTTTGAAGTTTTCCCAAGTGGGGTTTGGGTTACTAGCCCTCAGAATAGGCTCGGTGGCACTCCACCAATCATTCGCTTCATTCTGTAACTGATAATCCACACACAAAATTTTCTGCTCATCAATGCAGCCCATCAGTCTAAAAACTTTCTTCTTCCCACCAATCCATCTTGATAGATACAATGGGTCTTGGCCCACCTTTGAGAAGCATGGGGGCCTAAGCCGTTGAAACTTCTCCATCATTTTCGTCAAGTCTGTCCAGCCCTCTACATGGGCCTAGGCATGATCCGGCATTGGGTTTTACACCTGCCCATACACTTGTGCCCCATCGAATGAAGCATAGCTGATCCAGTGAGTATTGAAATGGGTGCTGATGGAGTAGGAGGTGTGGGCGGTGCATTACGGGCTTCCATTGCTACTTGGATTCTATTATCGATCCCGGCCATAAATTGGTTTTACCTTTCTTCAACTTCCCGCATCATGTTATTCATGATGGATGCCACATCCTGGGTTGTAAGTATAGGTGGAGCTGGAGGTGCATTGTGGGGTCTACCCCGATTCCGTGTAGGGGAAGCAGGAGTTGACGGGCATGATTGGGATTGGGATCGGGTGTTTCAACGTGACATGACTTCTGTGAAGGAATCCGATTAGTGCACATGCATAAACAATGTTGCATGTAATTAGAACACATGCATGCATAATGGGTCCCACACGTATACAACAGTCAAAATTAAGGTTAGGGCATGCATAAGTGGGATCCACACCTATTAGGATCCGATCGTGCACATATCCCAAAGGGGCACACCATTAAAGTAACCAAAATAAAATTTTAGATTTGAAAAAAAGTAAAATGATTTATTTTCCAAAAGAGTCCACCGGAAATATGGTTTAATCCACTGGAAATATCAGTGATATTTCCTGTGTCAAAACAGAGAGAAAAAATCTAAATTTTCACTTCATCAAAAATAGGCACCGGAAGCATGCCCAGTGTTTCTGGTGGGCTATTTCGGGTGGCACCAAAATGGCTAGAAATAGGCTCGTGTCTTGGCTCCTTTGTACAAAACCCTATTTTCACTTGTGGGAGAGGTGTGGAAATGGCCAAGGAGAACTTTGCTACCCATTCTCCACCTTCCTCTGGCTATTTCATGATCAATCGATGTTGCATTCGCACTAAAGGTATGTTCCTCCTCTCTGTAACCTAGTTTTGTGATTTTCTTCTCTGTGAGCTTTATATTCAGCCATTGAATCTGGTTTTTCATCCTAAATCCTTAGGAATCACATTGCAACAATGTCTGGATGCCGTGTACATACCTGACGTGCCGTTAAACAAGAGGAGCAAGACACCGCCGCTCAGTTCAACCCCATCCTATTCCGCTCTGTGGCTGAGCGAGACCATTGGAAACTCCTAGAGCACCGTAATGTGGACTCGGGAGTCTATGTGAGAACCAAAGACTTCCGTGCATTCTGTCTCCGTCAACGGCTTGACGAGGTTGTGTGGTACCATATCTTAAAACCCAACAAGTACTACTACCCCACATTGGTCCGGTTGTTCTATTCCAACTTATAATGCATGAACTGAGGTATCGAAGAGATGCAGATCACCTCCTATGTGAAAGGGGTGGAGATCTCCTTTGACATAGGGCAGTGGCCAATATTCTGATGGTCAGTAATGTCGGTGACCTAGTGTACTACCTACCTCGAACTCCAGTATATGAATTCCAGAGTCTCGATAACTTTCAGAAGATCAATGACATGCTGACTAAGGAAGCCAAGGGATGGAACTGTTCAGTCAACTATTTTTCTATTCGAAAGGTTGTCTGCTGTGCGATTCAATTAAATGTCCTCCACAGTTGCAGACACTACGATGAGGTATCAACACTGTAAGCCTATGTGACCTATTGCATGTATATAGGGGCTCAGATACGTCTTCCTTATCTCCTTATGTGAACTATGGTGCTTCGGTCCGAAGGAGTGGATCACCGAGCTAGAAGCCTGTGCTATGGAAGAATACTTACTGACATCTTCCGCCGCTTTGGGGTGGACTTAGAGGGAGAGGCACGCTTGGGTGAAAATGTCACAGACTTCAACCCATATTCCCTGAGGAAGATGACCATAGATCTACGGGAGGTGACTCCTATCTCAAGAGAGGGTCAACAACCTATGGAGGTAGAGGGTGGCGGTGCCGATGTTGTTGGTGGGGGTGTGGGTGATGTTGGTGGATGTGCTGGTGGTGTAAGAGGAGAAGCTACTGGGGTTGGTGGGGTTCCACCACCTGATCCCTTGACTATGGGTTCTATGACTGTTTCTACTTCTTGGGGCAGTAGGGGTGCGAGGCCTTACGGTCTCAATGATGTTATGGCCCACCTAGACACCACCACGTCTCTGATGAGGAGTATGAATGGCCACCTCAACATCATAGACATGTCCTATTATCTTATAGACAATAGAGTGGCTTCCCTAGCGACACAAATGCAAGCGATGGTCTTCCATCTTGGTATTCTGGTGCCTCCTCCAGGAACATATAGTCTGAACCAGGCTCAGGGCCAAGGATAGAATCAGTAGCAGCAATGGCAAGAGCAGCAAGAGTAGTGGCATGTTTGCCACTGTAGCTTTTAGGATTTTCCTTTTCATGTTTTATTTGAGTTTGATGTTTTAGGTTTAGTTGAACTTTTACATTGTATCATTTGTTTCAGTTGTTTAATTTCTTAAACTTAGGCTAGTTAGGATTTTCTGCTTTCAATACTTTATTTTCTTATAAAAAGTGTAAGTTGTGTATTCAAATTCTCTATTATAATGAAACGGCTTTAAAACCTATGCTTGTCTCCTACTTGTGAAATTTCTATTATTGTTGTCTTGAGATTTTTATTTAATCCTAATTTCTCCAAAATCATAGTTTGGCTGAGATCGTGAGTTAAGGCAGAGCATCGCGCTCTGATACCATAGATATCACACCCCATTTCCAGTAGACCCAACTTACCAACGGTGTGAGTAAGACATGTACATGTCTAACAACCTACCAGGATCTCTGATAGTAGTACCTTAACATTTTCACAATTTCTATCACAAATCAACATAAGCAGCAGAATCAGAGTATAGTAGTGGAATTATAAATAAAATGGGAAAATTTTTAATGATAATATAATAGCAATAACCAAGTTATTCTATTTACAATCCTTCAAGACTTACATATATCAAGTTTAAAACATAATATTCACAGACTTGTATCAACATAATCAAAAATATGCCGAACACCTTATGGTGCCGCATATGCATAATAGTCACAAGCACAGTCCTGGTTATGCTCCTCCACTTCCGGCATCCATTAGTTACTCACTCCATACTCAGGTCTGGAGAAAAAAGAATCACTAGCCACAGGCACGACCGTACCTACATCATCATCTAAAAAGTATATATGCATGAGGTGAGCTTTCCAACTCGCTCAATAAGAGGTGGGGTCAAGCACATCCAAGCAAGATAGTAGTAATAATAATTCATGATGCATGATAGTAGAAATTAAACATATAGTCCATGATGCTCGTGATGCAGTTTATTTATTTATTATCCACCTAACAATACAAACTAAGTTTGGTAAATGCTACTATAGCGGATTAGGCTGTATCCTTCGTCTTGGAACCGCCATCTACTACGCAAGGATACAAACCCTAGTCATGAATAGAAGCCTGCCGATCACTGTATGCATCCATGGGTCACCCAGCAAACCCCTGATAATCCCTCCTACTAGTCATGGCACCGGTAACACATTGACCATACTGGACAGGTTCCTGCCTCCAACAACAATCGCATCGTACCATGGGTGTGGCATTCCGAAAAGGCACATCGAACATACCACGATGAATTATCCAACACCTCAACCCTTGTTGGCAAGGGTTCGTAGCATAGGGAGTGATACCTAACCACATATATTTTACATGCCTTTATAGTGATACAGCTAGTATGAATTACATGATATCGGCAAGACCTCGGCCACAAAGTATAATCAATCTCCAAATACAGTCCCGGGTACACGATACCAATGAGACCTTAGCTACAAAGTGAAACTCGAGACCCTTTACCTAATATAGCATGCATATCACAGTTAATTATGGACTACGCGACACCGGTACCAATCATCGGCCACGAAGCCATCCATTTCCAAATGTAGTCCCGGGGTACACGATACCAGCCAGACCCTGGCCACAAAGTGTAACCCGCGACTACAACTAACTCTAATACACATAATTAATGCATGAATGCAACATACATATGACAATCATGGCACTGATACAACCTCACCCACATCGAATTCCATCTTACACACAACCAAATACACGGCTATCACGGTATCGGTACCACCTCAGCCACACCAGATCCCATCATACATCTTCATACAATTCATATCATAATCGTAAATGACAAATGTAACATATGATCATCACACATAAGCAATTACAATTAAACATATAATTCTAAGCATGTGAGCAATTTAATAATAACAAATATTCCAAAAATAAACACAATCCATCCCTCACCTGGTTTACGATCGAGTGTGTTCAGGTTTAAGTACGACCATCGATCAATCAAATCAATTTTCGTTTCAGGGCACGTGCGCATCAATATCCTAAACACAAGGGAATTGTATATCAATATGCATCAGGAATATCAGGAGGGACCCACACAAGTCACCCCCAAAGGGTACAGACACTGTTCCTAAGTGATAGTACTATTACTGAAAACACCCACTAAAAATAGGGCATTTCCACCAAAAATATCAGTCCTGTTTTCGATGGAGGTGACAGAGAGCACATAGGGCTCATATGTCCAGAGGAAAAAACCCACCGAAAACAGCTATAGTGTGTCCTATGCCATATTTTCAGTGGTAGTACAGAAAGGTCCAACTCGAATTGGGGCTTTCTGGCTTGGGCCCGATCGCTAGGATTTGTTCCATGGAATTTGTAGTGGATGTTCCTAGCATCATTCTAAGCCAAGAAAATTCCAATTCCACTGAGCCGTTTGGGAGATACATCGATCGAACGATCAAAACCCTAGTTGGTCTTTTGACAATACATATTGCTAAAGTTCACCGGGCTTGGTTCGAGCTTGACAACAACATCAGGAGGGTAGAACACGCATCCTACAACCTCCACATGGTTTTTATAGCAAGACTCCATCCATACCTAGCTTTGTCTAGGTCGAAATGAAGAGAGAGAGAGTGGTGGAAGTGAGTGTACTTACCTCTGGCAGCGATTCTGGCAACTTGGCGGTAGCCGGCACCAAGGTAAGCCTCCAACCTTCTTCTTCTCCCTTTCTTCTTTCCTTTCCTCTTTCTCTCCTCTCCTAAGTTGAGCAGAAGTGAAATGAGGAAATGACTCCTCATTTCCCAACTTATAACTTAAGTGGACCTTACGGTTTGTTTGGTTTGGATCCCTTTTGGACTAATCGGGTTAAAATGAATTTCGGGGCACGAGGACCCACAAGTTTAGGTCCATAAAGTGCTCACATCACAAGGAAGGTGTGGAGGATGATTTGGGATCATCCGGAGTCATTTAGGATGCGAGTGACGGGAACCACGGGCATCGGAACCCCGACAGTAGCCTATCAACCCACTGAAAACAGGCACTGGATCCAGGCCCAGGCTGCTTCCGGTGGTTTGTTTCCGGTGGTTAAGACAGCTTGCTGTCTTGACAACTTGTGGTCCCATGGCTGGTCTCACACGGGTGGTTGCCCTCAGACATGCTCAAGGCCTTTCGACAATTTTGATAGTGTCGAAAATCAAGTGTGGGGAGTTGGGTCACTTACCTTCTGGGATTGAAAGGTATGAATCCCCTCCAGTTAGATAGGCACGCAATGCACAAACATGTGGGGTCGTCTCTACCCCTTCGGTAATGTGTAGCCGCGAGCCAAAACCCAATCGTACTTTCGATCTCCTATCCGATGCCTATCACAACAGTTCAAATTAGACCGGATTAAGGCACGGGTGTAACACGAAAAATTTAGAATATCTTGAGATTAACTATTTTTCATCCCAATTTCAAATAGAAAAAGGGATGTTTTTAATTCCTGTAGAATCCTATTCATAAAATACATCAACTATGTCCTATCGTCAATGGTTTTTCCTCTAATGGCAGGAAATTTGAATATTAGCTACTTTCAAAGCCTAGCCAATCTCTCCCAAAAGTTTCATCCAACATTATATCTCTTCGATTTTGATACATTATCATATTCTTTATTGTTTTTTTCTCAACAATTCTATTTTTCCTCGATAAGAAGAATATTAAGAATTTTACGTCATTTTTCGATTTAAAATGTACAATGTCAGCAATTCATGGTCCTATATTTTGATTTTAGGTTTTGATATCAATATAGGTTATTCAAGTTATCCATCTTCTTTTTCATTCATAAATCTAAGGACGGATAACGACTGATTCATCTCTACTTTGTGACATCCCCAAATGCTTATTTTTCAAATTATTATTTACATAGTGACCTAAGTATGAGATTATATAATATAGAATATTAAAATTATTAGAAAAAATATCTTGACAATATTGCACCTCTATTCCTAATCACCCTTATCAAAATTACAACGATGATTTAGGGGACTCTTCTTCATCTTGTTGTATCTGATTAACCATCTTTTGATTGCTTTATATTAATCCTTTTTAATTCTTTAAATTAATTTAATTTTTCTTGCTTATTTTATTTTGGTCCTCCATTATATTTTTTCGATTTCGAGATATTATCATATTCTTCATTTTTTTTTTTTATAAATCTATTTCTCTTCTATAAGCAACAACATGCACTCAGGTGCTGCTATAAACTTGTGTTGAATTGAATCTTGTATTATACTCATCGATAATGAAGTCTTTCCAAATAATATAATTGTTTGATGAATAGTCTCCTTGTGCTACACAGAATTGGATACGAAAGAAGATTGAGAGGATCAATAATACAATCGTTGAAACTAAAGAATTCATGTTTATGAAATCCCTAAGTTGACCAAATATGAAAATATTTTTGTATGAGATGTCTCTTTCAAGTATGCTCACAAAATTTGAGAGAATTGATCATGTATTTATAAGTTTAGGTTTTGATGAAATCTAATTCTAATCGTCCTATGAATCTAGACACAGAGAGAGAGAGAGAGAGAGAGAGAGAGAGAGAGAGAGAGAGAGAGAGAGAGAGAGAGAGAGAGTTAGCTAGCTAGCTTTAAAACAAAGTGACAAACTAATTTGCTACATGAATTAGTTAATTGTTATAAACTTATAGTATGTTTTTAGTTAGTCTTACTCTTAATAGAATTTTAGAAATTTAGAATATCGTGCGATTAACTATTTTTCCTCCCAATTCCAGAAAGAAAAAGAGATGTTTTCAATTCCCATGGAATCCTATTCGTAAAATACATCAACCTAGGTCCTACATCCAATGGTTTTTCATCTAATGGTCTGAAATTTGAATATTAGCTACTTTCAAAGCCCACTCAATTTTCACAAAGCTCTATCCACCATTATCTCTTCGATTTTGATACATTATCATATTCTTCATTATTCTTTTCTCGATAAATATATCTCTCCTTGATAAGAAGAATATTCAGAATTATACGTCATTTTTTTGTTTAAAATGTACAATGTCAGTAATTCATGGCCAATTATTTTGATTTTTTAGGTTTTGATATCAATATAAGTTAGTTAGGCTATTCATCTTCTTTTTCATTCATAAATTTGATGATGGATAAAGACTGATTCATCTTTGCTTAGTGATATCCCCAAATGCTTATTTCTTAAAGGGATTTTTTTGGAAAAATTATGCCCCCCTCCCCTGTAGTTTGCCAAAATTATTTGTGGGTCTAATGGTTTGAACGATTTATGTGCCCTCCCCTAGCATTGACGGTGTGAGTATGTTGTTACTTTTATACAGCAAAATACCATATTACCCCTTTAGTAGGAAATAGTCTTAATCAATTGCTATAGTTTCTTGATAAGTTCAAAAGATTTGTCTTTAGATGCAGGAAATTAATTCTAATCACTTTTAACATTTTTTGATAAACCTGAGAGATAGGCAACAAAATTGGCTCACCGTCTCAACGCTATAAATTATAAATGTCATTCACCAATCATGGATTGATACCTGCAATTGCTAGTACCCAGAAAATTATTTTTTCTTTCTTTCCCTGTTTTTCATCAAACCTTGTAAGGGTCGGACGAGGGGTTACAGAGAAGCAACCTTAAGAATCCTATATACTCAATTTGTTCACAACACAGGGAAGCTAAAAAAATCTGAAAAAGTAAAAGCTAGTAGAAGTACCATCTGTTATCACTATTATTTGATAAAAAGAATTGTTTGCACTGTTCAATTCAAATCAAGGATACATAGATTTATTCCAACTCGAAATGGAACATGAAATTTACAAAATGAAAAAAATCAATAGAGTCTAAACTTAAGAATTTATAGATTTGTTCCAAGTCAAAATGAAACCTAAAATCTAAAAAGTGGAAAGAAACAATACAACTTAAACTCAAAACAAAGAGTGATCATCTCTGTCTAATAACAACTTCTCTTTTCAAGTTCACAACCTTTTCTTGCTTGGGTAGATCCTTAAAATCCATAATTTGTACCCTTCAAAGCTTTTTGGCATTTTCAGTTCTCTAGTACTCTTCTCTCTGTCTGCTCTTCGTTTTCTCTATTTTTTCTCTTAACTTTTCTTCTTCATCGACCACATAATCTACTCCACCGAAAGAAGCGGGATATGGGCTGAATAAATTAGACGAGATTGTAACACTTTTTACAGTCACTTTGCTAGAATAAACGCTGCTATGAATACTCTTATGATCTTCTTTCTTCGACCCAGAGCATATACGAAGTTTAAAGATGAGGAGATGTTCTGCAAAGGGATCTCTTCTACTTTTAAAAGTCCTCTGGATGATCTGTAGTAGCAACCCTAATCGCCTGGTCAATGACGTCAAAAATATCGGCATCCGTTGTCTGGAAGAACTTCCTCCACTGATCGATTGAGTCCCATTTGGAATTCATTCCCAAGAATCAAACATTCTCAAGATGGTAACCCCAAAAAAAAAAAAAAAAAAAAAAAAAAAAGATAATGCATATTTGTAAGCGTTTGGATCCCTTTTGTTCACAGGTGTTTATTGTTAACCAGCAACACAATATGCCGACCCAATTAAAGGTCACTTGAACTTCGAAAAGATATACTATGAGCCATTACATTATTCATCACCAAACACCAACAAAAAAAAAAAACCCTACATTTATCCCCAAATACAGAAGAAATTAGAAGCTTTTCTGAGTTCGCTGCAGCATAAGTTGCAATCATTTCCTTTGCAAGCTTCAAACAGTTCCTTCGCAAGCTTCAATGAGGTTCTCAATGATGTTCTTCGCTATCTTCTAGCTGAGGTTATAGAAGAATGGTCCTTGAAGATGGATTGAAGACTTAGGTTGAAGACGAAAGTGAAAAAGGGATTTCATCTTTTCTTCGTTTTAAGTGAAGGGCGTATTAGTAACTTCACTTTATTACAAGGGTATTTTCGGTATTCAAATGGTGACATCACCAATTAACAGTTTCAAACTCATGATGACTAATAGATTGGACTCAAGTGTAAGAATCTTTTAAACTATAGGGGAGGGGGCGTAATTTTTCCTTTCTTAAATTATTATTTATATGCTAACGTAAGTAGGAGATCATATAATATAAAATATTAAAATTATTAAAAAAAAATTTCTTGACAATATTAAATATTCTGTTCATGATCAACCTTATCAAGATTACGACCATGATTCAAGGGACTCTTCTTATTCTTTTGTATCTGGTTAATTTTCTTTCTACTTCATATATTTATATTTCTCTTTAAATTGATTTAATTTTTTCTTGTTTATTTTATTTCGCTTCCCCATTATATCTCTTCAATTTCCATACATTGTCATATTTTTCATTGTTCTTTTATCAGAAAATATTTTTCTACTTAATAAGTAGAATATCAAGACATATACGTTATTTTTTTTAATAAATGTACAATGTCAGACATTCATGATTTAACAGTTTGATTTTAGGTTTTAATATCAATATAACTCAGTTCAGTTCTTCATTGTCTTCTTCACTCGTAAATCTGAGGATGGATAAGGACTATGATTCATCTATGGTTACTGTTATCTCAAAATGCTTAGTTTCCAGATTATTATTTACATGTTGACCTAGGTACGAGATCATATAATTTTGAATATTAAAATTATTGGAGAAAATGACCTCGATGATACTATATCTTTTGTCCATAATCAACTTTATTAGGATTCCAAAGATGATTCAAGGGACCTTTCTTCATCTTGTTAAATCTGATTAACCTTCATTCGATTTCTTTATATTAATTCTTTCTTACTTATTTTGTTTTGATCCTCATTATATTTCTTTAATTTCAATACATTATTATATTCTCCATTGTTCTTTCTCAGCAAATTCATTTCTCCTCTATAAGCAAAATATCAAGACTTATACATCATTTTTTTATTTGAAATGTATAACGATATTCATTCAGTGTCCAACATTTTGATTTATAGGTTTTGATAGCAGTATAAGTCAGTTTGGTTCTTTATATTTTTTTTATTTATAAATCTGAGGTCAGATAAATATTATGCTTAGTCTACGGTCAGTGATATCTCCAAATATTTATTTCTTAAATTATTATTTACATGTTGACCTGAGTAGGAGATCATATAATGTAGATGGCCAATGTGGTAGCAGAGTTGGACAAACTTAAATTGACAATAAGTGAAGCATTCCTTATAGAGTTCATTCTAACATCTCTACCTGAGAAGTTTAAAGCATTCAGATCCACTATAATATGAATAGAGACATATTGACATTAAATGAGTTGTGAAACATATGTGTTTAGGAAGAGATGAGTCAGAAGAAGCTGAAGTAATCCTACCATACCCAAAATCACGGTCTAGTTTCAACTTTCGGCTACCAAGTGATGCACCCAAGATGGCAACCATTGGTGACCTATCGCTACGGTTTACTATTTGGAAGGAGAGAATGACATTTCTTATCAGTGCAGGCAATATCGATTGAGTTGGAGGAGGTTTAGACTATTAAGCTTTGGTGGTAATTGTTCATAATTTTATCCACATACCTTGTATACTTGAGCACACTACTATGTTACCTTATACAAACCCCTGTAAGAGCCAATTCCCATTTAAACAGAGGCACAAAAAGAAAACAAGTAAAAATGGTACAACAGGACCAACTGGTCAATCACCACCTATGGGTCACTAAACTACTGACACCAACCTATGGACCCCTATCCACTAGTGATATACACCGGTGGTACTATAATGTCAAAAATAGGTTATTAGACTATGGGGGCCCAGGGCTTCGCACTTGTGTACTCCAAATGTCTCTAAGTTTGGCTCATCACTCCTGATGGGTAATTTACCAATACGAACATTATGAATGTGGACCCATATAGGTCGATTAACATGTTAATTCATTTCTTGGAAAATTGTTTATTTATAAAAACACGTCTTAGTTATATGGCTTATGTATATAATATACAAACTCAATTCATTTCTCTCATTCACCGAACCAAAAAAAAAAGGAGAGAAAGAAGTGTTAGTGATTCTAAATCCTAGAATCATTTGAATGGCCTACAGTGTATAGAATACAAGAATGAATAATGGAAAGAAATCGATCACATACCTGTTGAGCGTGAATGAAGTCCCTAAATCAAGGTTGACGCTTGCACCACGAACTATGATGAAGAACCACGCAATATGGGTCCTTCTACTGAGATCTTCTACAACCTCTTACTCTAGGATCTTCTCTCTGTCTTTACACTAGCTCTGTGAGAAAGCAGTGCTCCCAAAATATTATTATGAGTGTAATGTCTGTAGGGACCGACAGTATTCTATATATAATAGAATCCCTAAACCCTGTTCCATTCCCACAATAGAATAGGCCTAGAAGTTTCCTAATTATAATGGTCCTTATTCTCTTGAGCCCAATGGGTTAATCAGTATCAGTTAAGCCCACATAAGAGTCCTAACAATCTCCCACTTGGGCTACACTGATACTGATGTCTTCTCATTGATATCTAATTAAATAATCTCAAGATTGAATACCACTCAAAACAAACTTTGATCCAATCAATTATCTCTATTATTGAACAATAGTAGAAAATACACCTCAATATACGGCATATAACTATCTAATGTTACAAACAACAGAAAATTATCAATTCAAATTGCCTGAAAACATAAATATAAGGAATTAAATCATAACTGTGATCACATAAGATATATCATTCCTTATAGGTCCGTTCCTGATCTAAATATCAACCTACCTTGAAAACCTCACAGGTAGAAAACTTTGATATTAATCAATACTTAGGAAAACTGCCCTTTTCTTGTATTAATATCTCACTTTGGCATACAGCCTATGATTAACAACCACCTCCATGGATTTAGGCTAAATACCGTCATAAATCATGAAACTTTGCTAAACACCGCTATTAACTGTGACATGTCAAAGTAAATCATAGTAATCATACAATAATATGATGAGAGAGAATATAAATGAACACTATACTAGAAAGTAAACATCCTCAATATAGATTGTGCTCATAATGTATGATCTAACAAAATAATAGTTATTACAATACCACTATGGATAAGCAAACTCCCATTAAACAAGCATATCAAAAGATTCCATCACACCCATATCAGAAACATGAGTCTTAAAATTTCCCACTGAAAGAGCTTTGGTCAGAGGATCAGCAACCATCTCTTCAGTAATAATATGCTCAACAACGATCTCCCCAGTGTTGATCTTCTCACAAACCAGAAGATATTTAATCTCAATGTGTTTAAAGCTGCTAGATCTCTTGTTATTCTTTGCAAAGAAAACAGCAGAAATATTATCACATCACAATTGTAAAGGGTTAGAGATGAAATCTACAACCTTCAGTTCAGATATGAAATTCCTTAGCCACATTGCCTGCTTGGTAGCCTCATAAAGTGCCACAAACTCAGTTTGTATAGTAGATGAAGCTAAAATAGTCTGTTTGGCACTCTTCCAAGAAATAACTCCTCCTCTCAATACAAAAATATATCTAGAGGTAGACTTTCTATCATCAGTACACTCATTAAAGTCCGAGTCAGAATACCCCACAACTTCAAATATCTCTGATTTACTGAACACTAGCTTGAAGTCCTTTGTCCACTGTAGATAACGCATGACCTTTTTAGTTGCAGTCCAATGAGCTAGACCAGCATCATATTGAAACCTGCCAAGTACACTAATTGCAAAGGCAATGTCAGGGTGAGTACAAACTTGTGCATACATCAAACTTCCAATGGCAAAGGCATAAGGCTTGTCATTCATTGAGCTCCTCTCAATATCATTTTTTGAACATTGTTGCTTGTTCAACTTGTCTCCTTTACTGATGGGTGCTTCACCACCAGAACATTTAGACATGTTAAACCACTTTAAAACTCTATCAAGATATGTCCGTTGTGATAGCCCAAGTAACCCCCGCTGCCTATCACAACTAATCTCGATTCTAAGCACATAACTAGCTTTAGCCATGTTCTTCATTTCAAAGTTTTCTAAAAGAAAACCCTTGGTCTCCATCAATAAGGTTTTGTTGCTACTAGCCAATAGAATGTCATCCACACAGAGCACAAGAAAGATGAAACTACACCCACTAAGTTTCAGATATATGCACTGGTCAATTGGATTCTCTACAAAACCAAAAGAAGTTACAACTCGATTAAATTTTAAGTACCATTGTCGAGATGCTTGTTTTAACCCATAAAGAGACTTTTTCAACATACAAACAAAGTCCTCTTTACCCTTTTCCTAAAAACCTTCTAGTTGTCTCATGTACACCTGCTATAACAGCTATCCATTCAGAAAGGCTATTTTCACATCCATCTGATGTAGCTCTAGGTCAAAATGGGTAACAATGGCCATGATAACTCTGAAGGAGTCCTTTGATGAGACAGGTGAGAAGGTTTCCTTGTAATCTATCCCCTCTCGTTGAGTAAAATCCTTTACCACGAGTTTAGCTTTGTAGCTTTCTACTCTACCTTGAGAATCTGTCTTGGTTTTGAAAATCCACTTGGATGCAATAGCCTTACAATCCTTTGAAATTTGCACTAATTCTCATACTCCATTGTTGCTAATGGATAACAATTCTTCCTTCATCGCTTCTACCCATTTGTCTAAATGCTTATGATTAAGTGTTTAAAGAAAAGTAACAAGGTCTTCTTCTTGTCTTATGTCAAACTCACATTCATTCACATAAAAAACATAATCAGAGTACAGAGAAGGCTTGCGCACACTAGTAGACATCCTTACAGGTTCAGGTGGAAGACTGTCAATATTAGCAGTATCAAGAGGTGATGGTGGGTCTGTAATAACAATATCTGTCCCAACTTATAAATCATATTCAATTGGAGTTTGAGTGACTATATCATCAGACAGGATGGGATTGAGATCAAGAAGTGAATTTCTCAACTCAACAGGTGCTATCTCAGGGGTGTCAGACTCCCCTTCTTCAAAAGAGAAATTACAAGGTGTTCTAGATTTTTCTTTGCATTCAACAAATCTAGCATGAGTGGTCTCTACAATTTTGTGTCCTGGGCCAGGACAATAGAATCTATATCCTTTAGACCTCTCTGGGTATCCCACAAAATAACAACTTGTAGTCCTTAAGTCAAAAACTTTTTCTTGAGGGTTAAAGACTTTGGCTTCTGCCTGACATCCCCACACTCGCAAGTGTCTAAGGCTAGGCATTCTGCCACTCCAAAGTTTATAGGGAGTCTTATTCACAAACTTACTTGGCACTCTATTGAGAAGATAAACAGTAGTTTTAAGTGCCTCTCCCCATAAGGATTCTGGTAAGGTGGTATTACTCATCATAGAACGGACCATGTCTTTCAGAGTACGATTTCTTCTTTCTGCTACTCCATTCTACAGAGGTGTTCCAGGTATGGAATATTGAGGAGCTATCCTTTGTTCTTGTAAGAATTTTGCAAAAGGACCAAGCAACTGCTCAAAAGCACCACTTCTCCCATAATATTCTCTACCCCTATCGGATCTGACCACTTTAATCTTCTTGGAGTGGAAAAGTTCAACTTCAGCTTTAAAAATCTTAAAAACATCTAGAGCACTAGATTTCTCACTGATAAGAAAGACATATCCATATCTTGACCAATCATCATCAATAAAAGTTATGAAATAACAGTGCCCAGTGAGTGTAGGGACAGGAAAAGGCCCACAAATATCAGTGTGAATGAGGTCTAATACTTCAATGCTGCAAGTAGCATCATTTTTCCTGAAAATTATCATCTTTCCCTTAATGCAATCTATACATGTTTCCATATCCTGAAAATCAATATTTTTCAATATCCCTTCCTTTATCAATCTTTTCATCCTCTTGGTTGAAATATGGCCCAACCTTCTATGCCATAACATAGAGAATTTCTCATCAATCAGAGAGCGTTTCACTCCCACATTCAAAACCTGTAAAGATTTATAATTCAATCTATAAAGCCCATCAACAGAGTACCACTACCAATAGAGACAAAATCATGTAATAAGAAAAAACCAACTTGATTAAAATTAACAGAATAACCATCTATACAAAGTCTAGAAACTGAAATCAAATTCCTCCTCGTGGAGGGAATTTAAACAACATCCTTTAAATCAATAAATAAGTCTGAATGAAAAAACAATCTAATAGTTCCTATGGCTTCCAGTTCAACTCTAGCTTCATTGCCCATAAACACCGTCACTTCATCCTTGCTTGGCACACTCCTGCTTAGGAATCCTTGCAAGGAATGAGTGATGTGAATAGATGATGCAGAATCTAACCATCATGAATCAATTGGTACATTAATTAAGCAAGATTCAAAACATACTAATGATAGATTCATACCATCATCCTTCTTTTTCTCAAGGTAGGTCTTCCTCTTAAAACAATCCTTCTTCATGTGCCCTTTGGCCTTACACCAAAAACACTCTATGCCACTCATGTCTTTTTGTCCCCCAGATTCTTTGAAATTTTACTTTTCCTTCTTTTTCTTCCCTCCTTTAATTGGAGTGAAGTTTTCTTTCTTAAATAACTTCTTGATCCCTTTGCTAGGTCTCATAGGAGATGAAGTCTTACCTTGAGTAAGATTGGCACTTTCAAATTTGGTCATATTAATTGTTCCCTCTTCCTGGGTTACCACAGTGATCAATTCATCAAGACCCCATTTATCCTTTAATGTATTATAAGTAGTCTTAAGAGTCTTGTAACTCTCAGGTAGAGAGTTCAAAGCAATGGTGACTACGAAGTCATCATCAAAGTTAATACTTGTACCTCTGATCTTGTTTTCCAGGGAAACCAGTTCTAGTATATGCTCTCTAGCACTTCCTACTCCATCAAATCTAGCCCCAGTTAATTGGCTCATGAGCTCGTGAGCCTGTGATTTCTTAGAGCTATCAAACTTAGCTTTTATTACAGAAAAATACTCAGAAGTAGTATCCTTTTTAGTAACACTATCCTTAATAGACTCAGGCAAAGCACTTTTAATAACAGCCAAGGACTTCCTATTTGCAGTGACCCACTTGTCATAATCCTCTTTCTCAATTTGGGTACTGGTTGCAGTAGGTTCATCTGGTTTGGGGGTCCTAGTACACAGGTCTAGGTCCTTAAGAATCATGTAGACCTCTAAGTCTTCCATCTATTTGTTGAAATTATCCCCAGTAAGCTTAAGAATATCAAGTACACCAAAACTAGAAGACATCCTGTTGAATGTTTTAAAAAAGAATATTCTATTCCACATACAAACATATATGTAAAAGAATGAGTATGTAACAATTAGAAAAATTAAACAATACAATGCTCAATTATCAATTACTTTAAGAATGCCAACCGAAACTACATTCTTGACCTTTGGGTCTGAAACATACTGGTCCACACAAGTTTCTGCTATCACTGCGAGACTTCTTCTAACTTTCAAAAAGTATCGTCATATTTGGATGAACAACATCTTATAGGTTGTGAAATCCCTATTCTGTTTTTCATTTGCTTTAATTTTAACTTTTCTTTGATAATGTCACCTCTGGGTGAACATTGGCAACCTTGCTACCAACTATTATTCTCTGTCTTTTCAAACAAATAAGACCTTTGATTTGTATTCTATTACAATAAGGTTGAACTTTACCATTTTGGTGGATTCCATCCAATCTTACAGCAATAGCCTACAAATTCATTCCGATAGCTAAAAGTGAGATTGTTTAAGTATGAATAAAAAAAATATTTATAAATAAAAGCATGAACTATCATTACCAAGAATAAACAAGTTCATATTCTGATATGCAAGTAATGTATGAGTTGATTTTATTTTATTTCTTCCAATTAATAGGAAAGTTATGAAGAATCATTAAACACCTATACTTGTAACTTATACAAAACAGACCATAAAATTTGATCAAAACTAGGCTCATAATATATCAAAACAAAGAGCATGAAAAATTAGAGTCAATGCAAAAAATCCAAGGTGAAAAATTCTTCACCGTTTGCCCATACATACAAGCCATTTGAAGTTGCAAAAAAAAAAAAAAAAAAAAAAAGATCAAAATCAATATAGTTTGCCCAAACCAACTGGTTTGGCCAAGCTGTCTAATCCGGTTTGGGCATATTAGTTTCGGGTCAAACCCGGTTGTCTTCGGGTTGGGTATCTAGGTCAAATGGTCAACCTTTGACCAAGTCAAACAGGTTGGTCATGAGTTGACCCACTACACCTCCGGGTCAACTTGGTAGGGTTTTTGAGTTGACCTGGCGATGACTCGCCGTCGATTTTTTTTTCTTTTTTTAAATAAAAAAAATTCTCTCTCCTCCGATAGTCAATTTTTGGTGACTTGTGCCAGTGCATCCAAAGGTTTTTGATGATTTGTGATATACCGCCATGACCGTCTTCTCGTGCTTTATAACTTTCGTGAAGAAATTTTTCCCATACGGGATCTTTAAGCTAGAGTAAGACAATGATTTTCATAAATTGGAACCAAAACCCCTTTTTTTTTAAATAATTTCTTGATTCTAGCACCATAGTGTAGGCTCTGATACCAATTGTTAGTGATTCTAAATCCTATAATCATTTGAATGACCTACAGTGTATAGAATACAAGAATTAATAATGGAAAGAAATCGATCACATACCTATTGAGCATGAATGAAGTCCCTAAATCAAGGTTGACACTTGCACCACGAACTATGATGAAGAACCACGCAATATGGGTCCTTCTACTGAGATCTTCTGCAGCCTCTTACTCTGGGATCTTCTCTCTGTCTCTACACTAGCTTTGTGAGAAAACAGTGCTCCCAAAATATTATTATGAGTATAACGGCCGCAGAAACCGTCAATATTTTATATATAATAGAATCCCTAAACCCTATTCCATTCCCACAATAGAATAAGCCTAGAAGTTTCCTAATTAAAATGTTCCTTATTCTCTTGGGCCCAATGGATCAATCAGTATTAGTTAAGCCCATATAAGAGTCCTAACAAGAAGAAGAAGAAAGGAAGCAGAAGGAGAAGAAGAAGATGAAGGGAGAACAAAGTGAAGCCTGAAGTGGGGATTATGAGTTGATCTTCTACCACATACACACATACACACACACACACACACTTAACTAAAGTAGGTAATTTATCTCTCTCTCATATTCCTCACTTTTGATTTCAGATTTGGTAAAACCTAGGCTAGGGCTTGACTAAATTTTAACTAAGACCTAGGAATTGGTTAGGGCTTTTGGTAGAAAACCTCTTCGACACTTGCATGTGTCTCGAACATGGGAACATGGGAACATGTTGTCCAATTTAGGATTAAGGTTCTACAAATTAAAATCTACCTAAATCCTACATAATAGGGCTCAAAATAGAACAATGGTTGAATCCCTTGAATGTGGTGACTTCTCAAAATTATATAGGACTCAAATAGGCACTTGCATGCTAAACATGAAATTTGGGCAAAGAGCTGATTCTCTGAGCCTCATCGGTTTATCATCGCCAATGGATTACCCATCCATTGGAGAGAACCATTAGTGAACAAATCTAGTTTATTGGAGTTACTACCCCATCAATTAGTGGTACCCACCGGTGGGCTGAACATCAAAACATAGGCTATTGGTCCATCAATCGATGGGTATGTCTCCAATCCACCGATGGTATTAGTGAACATATTTTAGAATTTGGGTTTAGGGGACCTTTTGGCATTTAGAAAGGGATTTTCTAAGAAATTATTTAACACCTATTTGGCTAAGACAGAGACAAGATACACAGCGAGGCCAATGTGATGTGGGGTATTATTCCTAGTATTGTTTCACCAAGTCTACAAACGAGGTGAGTAAGTGATTTGACCTAATTTTACAAAGTATTTTAAGAAATTCACTTGTATGAACATGCAATTACTTTTTAATTATACATATAGACTATTATTTACATTTCATACTTTGTTCTATGTATGTTTTTATTTTTTGGATATATTGTGTGAGCATAGGACCTGATGTGGCCGAGACAAGATTCTAATACAGTGGTCACCATGATGTTGTATTTTTTTACAATATATACATTAAAATTAGACTTGGACATGGACATGGGATACGGTGTGGTTGAGGGAGGATTTCGATACTGTACACCCATAATTAACTATATATGTATCTCTTCTGTTGAATGTGAATATATAAAAATGAGGTTATGGATCATTGGCCTTGTGCTACGGCCCCTTGCCAATAGGGGGTTAGGTGTTGGATAATCCATTATGATATGTTTGACGAAATTTATTGGAATACCATGTCTGCATGCGATGTGATTATTATTGAAGGTGTGCATAACCTAGGTGACCGATAGGGACTGTGATGCCAAGAAGGAGTCAAGGGTTTGCTAGGAGACTGAGATTGCATTCTGGGACCAATGGCGTTTTAGTTGTAACTAGAATTTGTATCACTGGGTGACCAAGGGCACACTCCGGAACCAGGGATACTACCTAATATGTTGCAGTAGCACTTATACCTTCAGACTTAGTTTTATCGCTTAGGATATGTATTAAAATGAACTCATACACCACAGATAGTGTTTGATTTATGCATTGCATCATAATTGATTGTGTCTGCTTACATGCTCCCCATCCCTAATGGGCTTAGTGAAGCTCACCCCATGTATACATTCCTTTCTAAATTGTGACACATGCAATTTAATGTCGGTAAACTATGACTCCTCTATTTTTGTGGTTGAAGACTGGTGGATTCTAGAGGTTAAGGAACATGATTCAGATTGTGTCAGCATCGTCCATTACTTTTTAGATATTTTGTAATCATGTGGATGTAATTATATTTTTGGGGATACATGTATGTATATTTTGAGTTATTTTAACTGAATAACTTTTATGTATATAAGCTATTACCTAGTATTACTAGTTTAATTCTACTTGTATATACATAAATTACGTTCCACTATTGTTTACTTGAAAATCCTTGTGTGTAATTGTGATGTCAAGGTATTTTATTCATGATCTTGGAAGGTCAATTAGGATGATGGTAAGTGTCCTAGTCACATTCTGGCACTTTACTAAAAATGGAGTGTGACATGGAGGGAAGTCAAGTTGTCAGCTATGTTTCACATAAAAGAAAGCAAGAAAAGTACATAAATTTTCATCAAAGAAGAAGGCAACTAATTCACAAGATGACAATGAAAGTAACTCTGACCAAGTGAAATATTTCTTTTACAAGAAGGCGGAACATCTTCATAAGGATTATCAGAAGTGTATAGCTTGGTTTGAGAAGAAGAGAAGAGATTTTATCCTTATTTGTTTTCAAACTAACTTTATTGATATTCCTTGTAACACATGGTCGATTGAATTTGGTGCCACTGTGCATATATCAAGTTCCATGTGGGGATTCCTTTCAACCCGAAGACAAAATCCAAATGAGAATGTAGTCTACATGGGGAACCAGGTGGAGTATGAAATTCAAGCGATCTAGACTTATAGGCTCATTGTGAATACCGAATACCAGCTTGAGTTAACAAACACTCTCTATGCTCCCTCTATGTTTAAGAATTTAGTTTATTTGTCTAGACCTGATTGTCAAGGTTTTAGTCTTAACTTTGGGAACAACATTTTGAATAGTTATAAAGACAATGTTCTAGTTTTTATTAAATATTTATGTGATTGTCTTGATAAATTGAATTTGGACTCTGATTATGAGAAATTCCTTCTTTCCCATCATATGAATGTTGGATATAAACGTAAATTCAACAGTAATGTTTCCTCAACCTTGTGGCATAGGCACTTAGATTATATCTCTAAACCAATAATGGAAAAGTTAGTGAAAGATGGTGCATACCCTAGACTTCACAACATTTAAAAATTGCCTAGATTGCATTAAGGAAAAGTATACTAGAAAGAATAAAGTGACGCACTTTTAAAATTAATTCACACTGATATTTACGGACCTTTGGACCTTTGTATAACTAGTGAACTGTATTTAATTACATTTATAGATGACTAGTCTAGGTACTCTTATGTCAACTTGATAAGGGATAAGGTTGAAGCTTATGATTTCTTTGAGACGTTCTGTGTTAAGGTTGAGAATAAGTTAGACAGAAAGATCAAAACTTTGAGACTTGATAAATGGGGTGAATACTATGGTAGACATATAGATTTAAGGTAAAGTGAGGGACCCTTTTCTCGATTCCTCAAATTGAAGGGTATAAATCCCTAATATACCCTTTCTGCAGTTCTTGGTGTGCCTGAACAGAATGGGGTTGTAGAAAGACGCAATTGTACACTTCAGAAAATGGTACGGAGCATGATGAGCAGCTCGACACCATTTGAGTATTTGTGGAGTGAGTCTGTGTACATCTTGAACCAAGTTCCCAGTAAATCAGTCCCTAAAACTCCTTAAATGCACACTCATTGATAACCTCGTATCTTATGCTAGGTTAATAGTGAGGAAAATTGTCAGTTTATAATCCATGTAATTTTGTCATGTGGTAAAATGATGTGGTCAATGATGATTGTGACAATTGGATAGAAAGGAATTTGGATTAATCATGTGTCAAATTCCAAACTCAAATTCAATTAGATTGCGGCCCATTTATGTTTATGCATCCATGTTTTTGAGTCATCCATGTATTGGCTTGCACCCTCTTGTAGATGCTTCCACCTAATAAATTAGGAAAAACTCATTTGAACAGTCTTTTCTTAATAATATCAAGATTAAGGATCTCATTGTTCCACACAAAATGATGGTGTGAAACTTTTGACCATTTTATAGCACATGCCTAGGAGTAGCCATATGTCAAGTTTTAAATAAAGTATTTATTATGTTTTGCTTTTGCATAATAAATGTGTCTTTCTTAACGCTCAATTGTTTCCTTGATCTATTTTACATCTTTGTTTTCAAGTGTCGTATGGATAATGTTAGCCCCATCCTTATTAGAACTATAATCTATCTTCTAACTATGCCCATTTCTGATTACCATGACCTGCCAACTATGGATCATCCAATGCTTATTTGTGGTGGATGCTATGATCTTATTTCCCATTCACATGATGGTTTGTTGTTCTTGTAAATTCCAACTTTTATTCTGTTTGTACAAGTGATGGATTTATAAGAGCTTGTTGGAATCTAAAACTTGGAGAGTCTTGCAAGTATGGAATGGATCATGGATTATGGTACACTCGTGCCTTGACTTGGTCTAATTTGAACTATTGTGATAGGTCTCGGATCGGAGATTGAGAGTACAATCAGGTTTTGGCTACAGCCACCCATTGCCGAAAGGGGAAGAGATGACCCCACATGTTCATGCATTACGTGCCAGTCCAACTGGAAGGGACTCCTACCTTCCGATCCAAACAGTGAGTGACCCGACTCCCTACACATGAATCTCTATACCTACCAGCATTATCAGAAGACCATGAGCACGGCCGAGGGAAACTACCCATGCGAGACCAATTAGAGGACAGTAAGTATGACCACCGGAAATAAGCCACCAGAAATAGCCTGGGCCTGAATCTGGGGACTGTTTCCGGTGACCAAATAGGCTGCTGTCAGGGTTCCAATGCTCTTGGGCCCCTCCACTCCCAACATAGACAGTCCTGGATGATCCCAAATCATCCTCCATGCCTTCCTCATGATATGAGCAACTTACGGACCTAAGTAGACGGGTCCTCATGCTCTGAAAATCGGATTTACCCGATTGGACCAGTTAGGATTCAACCAAACAGACACTAAGGCCCAACTTAACTCATAAGTTAGAAATGAGTATTCATTTCCTCAATTCTCACTTGTGCTCAACGCAGGAGAGGAGAGGAAGGAAGAAGAAGAAGAGGAAGAAGAGGGGAAAGGGTTTACCTTGGTGCTGACTGCCGCCTAATTGCTAGAATCTTTGCCGAAGGTACGTACAATCACTTCTACCACTCTCTCTCCGCATTTTGACCTAGGTTAAGCTAGGTTTGGATGGAATCTTAGTGCTCAAACCATGTTGAGCTCGGGGAATATGTATTTCATGTCATCGGTGCCATTGATGAGCTCAAATTGAGTTCGGTGAGCTCCGGTAATATGATTGGCCAAATGACCAACTAGGGTTTCGATCATTTGATCGATGTATCTTCCAAATGGCTTGGTGGAATCAGGATTTTATTAGCTTCGAATGATGCTAGAAACATCTCCTACAAACTCCACAGAATAAATTCCTAATTTGTGTGGATAGTTGCTATACTGTCACCGGAAACAAGCCACCAGAAACACTAGGCCTACTTCTGGTGGGCTATTTCTAGTGAACCCCTGAGCCTTATGAGCTCTCTGCCACCTCCACTAGAAACAACACTGATATTTTCGGTGGAAAGTGTCTATTTTCGGTGGGTTTTTTCGATGACATTACTGTCACTAATGGACCTTGTCTGTACCCTTTGGGAGTGATCCATGTGGGTCCCTCCCGATGTCCCCGACATGTATTGATGTACAATTGCCTTTATGTCTAGGACAATGACGTGCATATGCCGCAAAGTTAGAATTGAGTTGATCGACCGGTGGCTTACTTAAACCCGAACACACACGAACATAAACCAGGTGAGGGATGGTTGCTTTTATTTTGAGAATGTTTATTATTTAGAATTGCTCACATGTGTAGATTCTTATATGTTTAATTATATTGTTCACATGATGATGACAGTATACTATCACATGTTATATTTTTATTGAATCAATATGAAATGTTGTGGACATGTATGGCGGGATCCGGTGTGGCCGAGGTGGGACCAGTATCGTGATCACCGTGTGTTTGTTGTATGTATGAGACGAAATCTGACGTGGCCGAAGTAGTACCGGTGCTGTGATTTTCGTATTCTTGTTGTATTCGTGCATTGATTATGTGTATTAGAGTTAGTTGTAGTCACGAATTACACTTTATGGTCGCTGTGTTACCGGTATCGTGTGCTCTGGGACTACATTTGAAAATGAATACGCTTCGTGGCCGATGATTGGTACCGGTGTTGCGTAGTCCATACTCAACTGTTATATACATGCTAGATTAGATAAACGGTCGTAGGTTACACTTTGTGGCCAATGTGTTACCGGTATCATCTACCCAGGGCTATACTTGGAGGTGGATAACACTTTGTGGCTGATGTGTTACTGGTATCATGTAATTCATACTAAATGTATCATTATGAAGGCATGTAGAATATTTGTGGTTAGGGTCACTCCTTATGCTACGAACCTTTACCAACAGGGGTTTAGGTGTTGGATAATTCATTGTGGTATGCTCGATGTGTCTTTTCGGAATGCCACACCCACAGTACAATGTGATTGTTGGCGGAGGTAAGAACTTGTTAAGCATGGCCGACGATAAGTACCGGTGTCGTGACAGCCAGGAGGGGATTATCAGGGGTTTGTTGGGTGGCCCATGGACACATACAGGAACCGGCAGAGTTCTATTCACGACTAGGGTTTGTATCCCTACGTAGTCGATGGTGGTTCTGAGACGAGGGATACAGCCTAATGTGTCGTAGTTGCATTTACCAGACTTAGTTGTATTGTTAGGTGGATAATAAAATAAATGAATTGCATCACGATCATCATGGACTATGTGTTTAATTTCTATTATAATGCTTCATAAATTATTACTACGATTGTTTTGCTTGGATGTGCTTGAACCCCACCCCTCACTGAGTGAGTCGGAAAGTTCACCCCATGTATACACCCCTTTTTAGATGATGATGTAGGTACTATGGTGCCGATGGTGTGTGACCCAGTATCCTCTGGGTCAAAGTACAGTGTGAGTGACTGGTGGATACCAAAAGCAAAGGAGCACGATCAGGACTGTGATTGCGATCACTATGCTTATGCCGCACCGTGAGATGTACTTCATATTTTTTATACTTTGATATAGACTGTGGATGGTATATTTTGAGATTTATGTTTATAAGTCTTGGATAATTGTAACAGAATAACTTAGTTATGGATATTATATTATCATTAGATATTTCTCCATTTTATTGATGATTCTGTTATTATACTCTGATTTCGCTGCTTTTGGTTAGTTTGTGGTGTGAGTTGTGAAATGTAAATGTACTGCGATCAAAGATCCTAGTAGAGTTGTAAGACAGGTAAGTGTCTTACTCACACCATCGGTATTTCTAATGGTAAGTTAGGTCTACTGGAAGTGGGGTGTGACAGATTATGTTTTGGTTGCAATATTGACATCATGCTAGATGGCTGCTAGAATTTTTTTGTACGTATGAAATTTAGAACATAGTATAATATACACTTATCCATTAATGACGATTTCCACTGTAAACATAAGTTTATCATGGTATTATTTTGTGTGTCTCATTGTATTGTCTTCACTACAAATACCGAATCTAAAACAAAGTTAGGAGATGTCTGTGGGGCTGAGTCATGCCACCGGTCACTCTCCTTAAGACCTTAGTTCCCCCTATTGGTGCAACCAGGTTGGTGTGAATGGGTCTCCTAAGATAAAACAGCCATGTTGGCCTTTTAGTCCATGTGCACTCGTTAACTAGGCACCATCAGGATACCATGGGGTTGTGCTCAATCCTAGAAATGAACAACCAAAAATCGAAGTATTTTGTTCAAGAGAGAGAGAGAATGAAAATTGTACATATGTGGGCTTCCTATTTATAAAGGTGATGGTTCCCTTTTAAGGCATCCCTAGAAAGAATGGACTTCAATAGTCTAGATTGAAACTTGGAAAAAGATTTTATATTCATACATACAGATACATCATGTGAAAAGACATACACATTACCAAGGTTATACAAATGTACAACTCTGTTCAATCGCAATACCGGTAATGGACTCAAGGCAAAAGGCCTCACCTTGCCCCACCCAGCTCTGAAAAAGCACCCACACACATGTGAGATGAGAGAGTCTTTTCCTCTAAGGGCTTACACCCTAAAAGAATCCACATCTATATCATACTACTATATAAAAGTACGTACTCCTTGTCTTTGGTATACTTTTTCAAAATGACAAAAAATCCATTTACATCAACCAAAAAAAATTCTTAAATGACCAAAAAACACCGGAAAAAATCCCCAAATGACCAAAAACCCCTCAAAATGGAATATGAAACAAATATCATAATGAATTCTCTATAATTCTTTCTCTCTCTTTCTCTCTCTCTCTAAACGTAGAGGAGAAAGGGGGAGAGTGGAGTATTAAAAAGGCATATAATTATAATTATTAAGTATTAAAAAGACATATAATTATAAACCCTAAACCCACTCATCCTCTCACCCCTAAAAATGGAAGATAAATCAAATAATAATAATAATAAACTCTATAATTCTCACTCTCTCCCTCTCTAAACGTGGAGGAAAAAGGGGAAGAGTGGAGTATTAAAAAGGAATATAATTATAATTAATATTAGGTATTAAAAAGGCTTATAATTATAAACCCTAAACCCACTCATCCTCTCACCCCTCAAAATGAAAGATAAAACAAATAATAATAATAATAATAAACTATATAATTCTTACTCTCTCTCTCTCTCTCTCTAAACGTGGAGGAGAAAGGGAGAGAATGGAGAGAGAAATAGAGAGAACTATGGAGAATGGGGATGGAATGAACAATTATGGAGAGAGATATACCAAAAAAAAATTAATAATAATAAACTCTCCATAATTCTGTATTTCTCTCTCTCTCTGTAAACGTGTAGAAGAAAGGAGAGAGTAATAATTAATTACAATTATTAATTAATTAAATACTAAAAAGGATTAAAAAAAATATAATATTCCTCCTTAAATCTCTCTCTCTCTCTCTCTCTTTCTCTCTCTCTCTCATCCTCTTTGAAAAAAGAAATATGGAGCACAATGGAGGGAGATTCTCCATAGAGAGAATTATAAATAATTATGAAAATATTAAAAAGGTAAATATAGAGAGAGATATACCATAAAAAAAAAAACCGCTCCTAAAATCTCTCATTCCATCCCTTACAAAATCTAAACGTGGAGAAAAGAGTTATTTTCTCTCTATAATTATCTTTCTCTCACTCACTCTCTAAACATAGAGGAGAAACGGGTGTCATTAATTATAATTATTACATATTAAAGGGATAAAAAATAGGCACAAAATTATGGAGAGATTTATTGCATAAAAACGGTATCTTTCAATGATCTTTCATCGACTTTAAAGGTTTTTACTGCATGGAATTCTTCTTTATATATACACAGAGAAAACAAAAAAATCAATTACAATATCTCAGGATTTTTCAATATTTTGTCTCTTACAACAATAGCTCAGAATATTTGCACTCAATCTTTCTCTTATCCTATTTATTAGTAAAGAAACACTTCCCTCTCCTTCATTAGGAAATAGAATCTCTCTCCCCCCATGTATTTATTAATTTTTTGATACGTTTCTTATTTTATTTATTAGTAAATAAAATCTTTCCTCTTCTTTCCCCTTTATTAGAAAGCAAAATCAGAAATCTTTTTTTCTTTCTCTCACACATGTTCCTATCTCTACCCATCAGAAAGCAAAATCAGAAATATTTTTTTCTCTCTCTCACACACGTTCCTATCTCTACCCAACATCCGTTATTTCTCTCTCTCTCTCTCTCTCTCTCTCTCTCTCTCTCTCTCTCTCTCTCTCTCTCTCCCTCTCACATACACATTCCCAATCTTTCTCTTATCCTATTTATTAGTAAAGAAACTCTTCCCTCTTCTCTCTCCTTCATTAGGAAATAGAATCTCCCCCCCCCAAGTATTTATTACGTCTCTTATCTTATTTATTAGTAAATAAAATCTTCCCTCTTCTCTCCCCTTTATTAGGTAACAAAATCAGAGAGTTGTGTCTCCTCTTTGGTCTTCTCTCCCAAAGCCCACAATCTGCTCTAAGAGAGCTCCAAGAGCTCCCTATCTCTGTTATTTCTTTGGCTCCACGTAAGCTATTGTAAGGTTTCTTACACAGTTCTTTAGCTTTTTTTTTCCTATCCAATGGTTTAATTTAAGGTATTCATCTTCGCTCCTTGATCCTATAATGCACTTTTTATCTTCTAAAATTTGTTTATTTATTTATTTTTGTTTTAAATCTCAAATTTTTTTTTTTTTAATCCATACTTTTTAAATGTTCGATTTTCTTCGTTCATTTATGGGTTTATCGTATCTAATGTTGGGTTAACCCTCTAACTTGTCTTAGGTATGAAAGGACCTCAGGGCTTCATAATCCTCGATCGGTTGAAGAAGTCCTTAAGGATTTCAAATGACGGCACGCTGGGACAATCAAGGCTCTCACCACTGGTTGAGTTTTGTTTCGTTGCTTCTCTCATTTTTATTTTGAGGATTTTTTGCTTCGTAGATTTTGATGTTTATGTTGTTGTTTTTCTTTTGCAGATGTTGAGAAATTCTTTCAATAATGTGATCCTCGTGAGTTCTGTTTCTTATATGGGATTGCGGGGTTTTGGTTTTAAAAAATTAATAGTGACTACGGTATTAATTTGGTTTATGGATGCTGTTAAATTATATATTTTGAGTATTTGAGGGTTGCAATTACTAAGGTTTCACTTTAGAGTTGGTTGGATCTCAGATTCAGAGATATCTCCAATTCTATCCCTTATTTTATTTTCATGCAATCCGACCAACTCTTACTTCTCTTTGAGTCCTAAGTTCCCAACAGCCATCGCTTAATTGGAGATTCAATTGAGCACGTAGGACTTACATTAGATGATCTAATAATTTCTAATGAATAAAATTGTCTCTAGATCTGTCTGAAAAAAGAAATGGCTAAAAAGGGATTCCTTCAACATTGGATATCTGTAACAAAGTGACCCCAAATTGCCAAGTAAAAGAATTTATGAAAGAAAGAGTTGAGACTATCAAGCAAACCATTAATACCAAGAATTAATATGTTCTACAAGTCTTTCAATCATATTCAATTGATTTTCTATTTTTGTGATATGCTCTCTTATATGAAAGAATTACATTGTTGTTTTTATGAACCTTATAAGAAAATCATTTTTGATTACACAATGATGAAATTGGTGATTGTGATTGCATTATCGTTAACAAGATTCTGAACTCCAGATTTCTCTGGTTGTAACCAAGGCTATAGAAAGAGCTTAAAAAGAAAGTGCGTCAATGTCGTTCTCTCTTCAGAGACTCCAATATTGTTTTCATCCACATTCAAGGTTTCTTAGCTTGTAACTAAATCTCTTAGAGAGAGAGACAGAGAAACATTTTACTAAAGGGAGGCCTCTCTCTTACCATTGATATCTAAAAATATGTTGTAATTGTTTATCATTATTTGAAATTTAATAATCATCTTAAATTATTAATTGCTTCAATGGATATCATATATGATAGAAATACATCTTTCTCTCTCTCAGCCACGTGCATTTACACGTGTCCTTTTACTAGTGTATATATATATATATATAGATGTCTCTTTTCACTCTCCTAAAATCAATATGGGACTAAACTCTCAAAGCAAAAAAACACAACCATTGGGGGTGGTGGGTGGGTGGGGGTTGGGCAAAGGTAAGCACTAAAGACAAATAAAATGTACTTTTTGCTACGACATTTTAGAAGAAGTTTTTTTGAAACTTCCAACAGTTTTGATACTCTTTTATCCATCTATTCTTAAGATAACGAATTTAAAATATAATTTTAAATGATACTTAATACGATTATTATAGCTAGTAGTGCAGCTGCTACTAGGGCTTCAAAGATGACAAGCATTGTAGTAGATGATGTAGTTTAGGTTTGTATGTGGGTAAGTTAATCTTTCTTTGATCTCTCTCAAAAAAAGAAAAAGAGTCTAATTCATTTAAATATCCTCCCACGTATATCCATGCATATCTATATCTATAGTACTTTCACCACTATTGTGCACTCCCCCATAGTGCTGAATTTTCAAACCTCTATTTTGTCACTTGGCAAACTCTTCTTCTCGTTGAAATTTTTACTTGAGAGCAAGGTACCTTGAGACCAACCTATCAACAAAATTTGTGCTCCAGCCCACATATTACATAGTAGATATTTAGACCATCTTGATAAGCTTATAATTGGATAGTAGATATTTAGGCCATCGTGATAAGTTTATCAATGTAGACCCTAGGGTGATACTTTCTTGCATCCTCCGACATTGATACCTTTTCCTTTTCCTATTAAAAACCCATAAGAGAGTAGAACAGTGAAGTATACCAGTCTTGATGGTCTGATGGCACTAGGTTCTGTAGCCAAAATGTGCACTAGCTCAACACAATTCCGACATAAATAAGGTTTCCCAAAAGGAAAAAAGAAATCATACTTTACTGAAACTTTTATGTGTATCCAAAAAGGTATTATGTAGAGCTATTTCCTGGAATGAAGTATTAGGGTATTCTTAGCATGAAGATAGTCATTTCATTAGGAGGTTAAGATAATCCAATCAAGATGAGATGTTTTGGATGGACACTCATAAATTGAATCCTTCAGTTTTATGGCTTAATTTGTAGTCTAGAAGTGCATGGATGAAGAGGGGTATATTTAAAAGCTAAAGGGACAAGTATCGGATGTTCACCTGTTGACCAGATGACTGTACAAACAATGGATCCAATCTTGTCTTGAGGTGAAAAATTCCGAAATAGACGAACACGCCTAGATAAAACAGACTCGAAAACCTAATTAGTAGATTTAGAATGTTTTCTGAGTTAGTTGCGTGATGATTAGAGGTAATGTTCCAAAAGCTTAAAGTATAAATCGTTCATGGGTCTGTTCTGTTCTTCAGATTCGAAGAACCCGAGAGAGAGAGATCTTGAGAAAGAAGTTGCAATCCTACCCAAGCTCGGAAAGAGAAGGAAATTGTACCATCAATTCCACGCCACCCAGTCCTCCTCCAAATCCAAATATAAAACCATATTTCTTTCTCTTCCTCTTGTTCCTCCCCATTACACAATCCTCAATCTTATACATCAGTAACCCCACCCTCACAATCTCTATCACACCACAACATCATCTGTAACAAATCACAATCAAACTCACGACAATGCAATCACAAACCCATAATCAAGCAAGACCCTTCTCGTCGATGAGAGCCACCGTTGAAGAACACTACTCAGATTATGATTCCTCGAATGGTTACTTGGTGGAATGTTCACCGCACCAGCGGAAGTAGGGGTAGCAGCATCCTCGGCAGAGAGAGGAGAAGAGAGAGGGGAACCAGCGGACCTTCCTCTGCGTTTTTGGGATAGAGATTGGAGAGGTAAGTGGCTTTCATAGTAATAGAAATACATGTCCTACCGAGACAGAATTTGTAACTTGTTATCCTCTTGCTTAGTAGGCAAAGACTTACCTCGTAGG